>NC_058148.1:10558971-10866137 GCF_011075055.1 Mangifera indica | reverse complement strand
CTTTGGCACCCTGCCCCCTCAAACTGTCATCGCCGCCTTTGGCACCTTGCCTCCACAAACTGTCATTGTTATCTTCAGCATTTTGCCCCCAAGAGCTGACACTGCCACCTTTGGCACCTTGCCCCCACAACTTGTCATTGCCACCTTCGGCAACCTGCCCCCATGAACTGTCATTACCACCTTTGGCACCCTTCCCCCTTGAACTGTCATTGCTGCCTTTGGCACCCTGCCCCCACGAACTATCATTGCCACCTTTGGCACCCTGCCCCCACGAACTGTCATCACCACCTTGGGAACCCTGCCCCCGCAAACTGTCATTGTCACCTTCAGTATTTTGCCCCCAAGAGCTAACATTGCCACCTTTGGCACCTTGCCCCCACAACTTATCATTACCACTTTCGGTGCCCTGCCCCCACAGACTGTCATTGCCGCCTTTGGCATCCTGCCTCCGTGAACTATCGTTGCCACCTTTGGCACCCTGCCCCCATGAATTGTCATTGCCACCTTTGGCATCCTGCCTCCATGAACTATTGTTGCCACCTTTGGCACCCTGCCCCCATGAACTGTCATTGCCACCTTTGGCACCCTGCCCCCTCGAATAGTCATCGCCGCCTCTGGTACCCTGCCTCCACGAACTGTCATTGTCCCCTTCAGTATTTTGCCCCCAAGAGCTGACATTGCCACCTTTGGCACCTTGCCCCCATGACTTGTCATTACCGCCTTTGGCACCCTGCCCCCAAGAACTGTCATTGCCACCTTTGGCACCCTGCCCCCACGAACTGTCACTGCCAACTTTGGCATCCTGCCCCCACGAACTGTCACTGCCTCCTTTGGCACCCTGACCCCACGAATTATCATTGCCACCTTTGGCAGCCTGCACCCACGAACTGTCTATGCCACCTTTGGCACCCTGCCCCCACGAATTGTCATTGCCACATTTGGCACTCTGCCCCCATGAACTGTCACTGCCATTACCACCTTTCGCACCCTGCCCCCACCAATTGTCATTGCCAACTTTGGCAGATGATGGCTCACAGGAACTGCCACTGCGACCTTTGGCACCTTGCCCCCAAGAAGTGTCATTGACATTGTCATTGCTACCTTTAGCACCCCAAGAATTATCATTTCCAGCTTTAACATCTGTACCCCAAACTGATGACAAATTTGCCACAGAAGATCCAACATTTTCAAATTTATCCCAGGTTTCATCCTTGCTCCAACTAGAACAAGAATCTGATTTTGCAAATTTACGAGTGTCCCAGTCGCCAGTGCCACTGGACCCTTTTTCCCAATTTAGTCCTTCAGACTCATTGTCCATAAAATTTTGGTTTTCAATGGTATCGTCAAAGAACGGCTTCTCAAAAGTAGAATCCTTCTCTGGGGACAAATTCCACTCCATTTCATCATCAGTCACAAGATCATCAACTTCCACACCTAGACAACCATTGTTTACTTCCTCTACACCAGCACTACCTCTCACCATGTTTAGGAAATTATAAACATCCATCTCATTCTCTTGATTGAATCCCACCTGCCAATGAAAAACAGTAACAGAATCATTGCATATCCAGGAAATTGTGAATTGTAATAGACCAAGGATAGAGTTGGATATGTGCCAAAAGAATAATGTCCAAAATCTTGGGCCTTTTAAACTTAGTGTGGATCAACATTTTTATTAATTATGAATTTAACATGTTTTGGGTTCAAAATTGTTAAAATGACTTAAGGTCAATTTAACTTGGATACCCATTACATTATTTAACCTTCATTTATCTTTTCTTCCCAATGTGGGGCTTACATATTCCAACAAATAATAAGATGCAAACTTAAAATAATACCATTTTTGGGTCCAAGAGAATATCAAATTTCGAGCCTGTTCCAACAGCTACATTCTTGCCCCAGGAAACAGATGCAACGACGCTTGATAAATTATCAGTATGACATTTTTCAGCAGCTTTCTCAAAACATTTCCTAGGAGTCTGGACAACCATACACAAGGAGAAATTTGTTTAGAAAAATTTGAGGAAGATCCTAAGTGAATATCTCAAAAGAGAATTACTTACAAACAACGTTGCTTCTGTAAATGGTACTTGAACATTCAATGAACGGGATAAAGCTTTGTAACCACCAGAATTGAAGCCAAGCAAATTTCCAGTAAATGTCATACTGTTAGCCAAGAGAATGAGATGTTCTTTTCGTACACCTTTAGCCACCATTGTCACTGAAGTTGAGAGCCGCTGCAAAAATCAGCCACAAAGTTAAGCCCCTATTAGATCTGACAACCATCAGAAAAATGAGAAAACCAATAATTGTGGTAGTTAGCTTTATTCTATCACTAACAGTAGGTTCTTCCACTTTCCATTGATTGCAAAGTAGCATGGCATTATATAAAAGCGTATAGGCTGTTTGAAAGTAAACTAATTTGAATACATCACAGATCACAAAAGCTGTTAAAAAGAAACATAAAACCCCTACAAAAAGTAATTTGACAAAGTTTAATGGAATGTAGATTTTAAAACAAGAAATCAACCATGAAAAAATATAGAAAACAAAGCTGATATAGAAAGTGACAGAAAATTATAGTTCTGCATTCATGCATGAAAAAGAAATGCCACTTCCCCTCTCAATACGTGCATATTTGTTGTACATGATATATATTGGAAAGGTTTGAAAAATCATTCAGTGCTAGAAAAAAAAAATCAGCAAATTATATACATCAATAAACACAGTCAAAACAGAATGCAGAGGAAGTACAAGTGTTATGGAAGTGGGAAGGAGGAAGCAGTGAAGAGCATTTAGAAAGGATGATCCAAAGTAAATAAAACAAACACAGGATTATACAGGATTTGTTCCAAGTTATAGAGGAAAAGTAAAGACATGGACAGATGATAGGAAAACCAGTGGAAATTAAAGCCTTTATACTGAAAGAAACAAATTGAAAACCAGTAGACAATAGAGAAATAAGGCAGAGATAGGGCTGATTTCAAGTCGAGCTAAGCTCGAGCTCGGCTTGATTTGCAATAATTGAGCTCAAGCTCACTGCAAATAAGCTTGAACTCAGTTGGAGCTCGAGTTTTAACTAACTCGTTATTAAAACGACGTCGTTTTAATATATATTGGTCAAAACGATGTCGTTCTATATCAAAATTTTAGTTTGCGAGTTTGAAAAGTAGCTCAAGCTCGATTAGGGCTAGCTCGTTTCGAGCTCGTTTGGGTTGAGCTCAAGGTCGAACTCAATTTAAATCCAGCCTTAGGCAGAGACATGGCTAGACTTACTAACTTGAAGAACACAATGTGGAAGGTGGCATGAATTATGGATACCAACCATGAAACAGTGCAGTGGTTGATGTTAGACTTTAATGTCAACAAGCAATAGTATTATCACTAAAATAAAAATAAGAAAGAGAATTTTTTATAACAAAAGGGAGCATAGAATGCACAACAGTAGCTATCAGTAAACACCACAAAATATCTGACTCTTAATAAAAACCAAGAGGCAAGTCCTTGTTACCTGAATTGCTTGTTCAAATGCACAAGCAATCCCAAGCAGTTCCTGAATTTGCTTGATCGCATATGGTACAGAACGTCTGGTGTCAATTAAATCAAGCACAGGAAGACAGGAGTCCAAGATGATCCTCCATGCATCACCACTTTGCTTGACAACTGATTTCTCAAGAACAACATCAATGGCCAATTCACCCTGCTGAGTCTTGTTAGGGTTCCTAATCCATGTTGTCGTGTCTGGACTGATCCAGATAATATTTGCTGAGCTAATCCGAGGGTCACCTGTACATTAAAGAGACGGAATCTATAGACATGAAACCACTGACATCATATTGAGATAAGATAAAAACCATTAGAGATAAATTACTGAACATAGTAGTGAACATAAAACATGGCAAACGTCAAGGATAAAATTACCAGGTTCAATACATAACAAAATGTAAATGAACTTCATTTTCATTCTATCTGCGTTCACCCTCTATTAGTTCCTCTTTAAAGGAGGCAAGCAATAATCACCCTCAATGATACTAAAAACCCATAGAATATAGTTAACAAACTTTGAGTCCCAAGAACAACCATACAGAGAGCACTTCAACATAGGAGATTATTGTAACATACAGTGAGGAATATATAATAGCCAACAGAAAAAGTAGAAAACAGTAGTGTTCTCAAATATGTATTAAAGATAGACATTTTTAGCATATACACCAGATACAAAAGTGAATGAGAATAAATATATTATTGAGACCTTTCCATATTATTGGGTCTGGGTCCACCCATGACGGGTCGACCAGACCTGGTTTATTTTAAACTGCCGAGGGCAGTTAGTGTAGGGCATTATTGGTAGTTGGACATCTATTTATATGTCCAAACTGTCTCTCCAAATATAATGAACGATATTTTTTGTTTAACAGAAGAAAATCCTTCTTCTCCACCACACACCAAACAAAAGCACAGAGAGATCACATCTCCCAAAGGAATGCAGTATGTGAGGCAAATTGGGCTGAGGAAATGACTCAAGTCAACACCTCGCGTCGTATTCGAATGGGCTTTGCCGGAAACCGGGATCCGGGTACATGTATTTATGTTTACTGTAATTTACAGAATTCAATTTGGCATGTTTAATTGTTTCCAACATATATGCTGTGTTATTATTGGGGTAACAATTTAGTGATCCTCAATAAACATAGAAGTTCTTAAGCATATGCCACATTAATTGCCCTGAGACTAAATTCTCATTGTCTAAATTTAACCTCAGTTTTTGCAAAAAAGACTAATATTAGATACCATAAAATGCATTTATTTATTAAATATACCTTTGATAATTGTGTCCAAGAGAACTGGGTAAATAATGTTGGCAAAGATATATGAAACTTTATCCAACTGATTCTCACTTGCATCTTGAAAAAAGAACATCAAGCATGGCATGTCAGAACATTCTTCATCACAAGTACGCTGGAAGGAGCAGGATTCACTGACAAGAAAGAAGCAGACATTAAATGCTTGACATGATTTGGAACTTAATAGCAAAGGAAGAATAATAAGCAATTAATAAAGCACACAGGAGGGCAGTAAAGGATTACAAAAATACATAATGCTAGGTTATGTAAATAATTAACACATGCCAACAAAAACCAACACAAATTCATTCCTTTAACAGAGTTTGAGCATGTTTTGGAAAGTATTTTCCAAAATCTACTAGGTTCCTAATCCACAAATAGATGAGTAAACTTCTTGGACCAAGCAAAGACTATAATCAGAATGCTAAGATTAGCACCTAATTCCCAACCATTTTCCACAGAGTACTTTCAAATGAGACATTTTCAGTACTGATCTTTAAAAGAAACTACATATAAAGGCAATCTAATTCTCCTACAGATAAAGCAATGAAAACAAAGAATCCAAATAAATAGTTGCAGCCTCACTCTTCTTTCATGACACATTCTATCACATCAAATCCCAAACAAATTTTTTATTTCTCTTTATAACAATAATTGAACTTTTAATTAAAGAAAATTAATATATAAAAAGATAGACATCACAATAAACTCCCTGAAAGAGGAACTCACCTCTTAAGTATTATGTTCAACAAAAGGTATATATTACTAATTAAAATCACAATAAAAAATTACAAGATGACAAAACTAACCTGACAGACAAAAAGCTATTCTTAAAATAATGAACATATTTTTTCAGCTTTTTCTTCTTGCAGCATGCTTTGATTGTATCTTGACACTTCTGAAGAATCTCTTGTGTGCCAATTTCCAACTCTTTTAGCCGAGCCTGTTGAACAAAGATCAAATCATTAACAAAATCAAGCTTTCTTGCCACTGAAGAAATAGCTTCTTACGACAAATTATACTCCAAAAGTTACAATGACTTATTATCACATATAAACCTGATTGAGATGAACATGTGCAACAAGGCCTGAATCAGTTTCAAAATTTTCTAATAATGGTCGGTCTTTCTTGTACCTGATAAAAAACAAGATTAAAAAAATTGTCAATTTGAATTTCAGCATCACATCAAGTTTATGGTACTAATTAGACAAAATCTAACGATAAAATTTAGAAGTACTGATAGCAAGAAAAGAAAAGGTAACGAAAGCTATTGGTACTACGTGTAGGCATTATATTTCACATATATGATACAAGCCATAAAAGTGGTGTAAACAAATATAGAAATAATTATACTAGAATAAGCAAGAAGACTCTTACTCCAGCTATTCAACAATAAACAAAAAATTTGGTGCAATAATTACATAAAAGGTAGCTAACGTCAATCCTCTACAATATAAATATGTGCAACAATAATTCAAAAACTAGGTATTAAAGAGTTAAATCAAAATTTTGTTTAGCATAAATGTTATGTTTCAGATAGGATTTAATCATAGAGATAAACAAACAGCAATTAAATCAGACTGAAACAACCCAGGATTGCACAATTTCATAGATAAACTTATAGTACCACAGACCCTACAAATCATTATTTTTTCTCAGAACCAACCACAAGACCTATACAATCACAAAAATATAGACCAGCAAAGCAAACATTAATAATCTTTTTCAAATGAAGCAAAGACACAAGTCATGTTCAATAAATAATAAAGCATTGATGCCATACATTACATAATCAGATCATGCACATAAATATGTATCTCTGACAATTCCTAGATGAGAAAAAAATAAATATGAAAAAATGACAGGACATACTCAATCAAGAATTCAACTGCAGTGTCTTTAAGGCTGACCCTTTTTAAGTGATTTAAGACTGTATAAGCAGCATGTTCTTGGCAGTGCTTCCTCCCACAATCACAGACATTCAAGTACAGAATAACACGTCGATCAATTACATCATTCTTGAAACCAACTGTACAAAGAAGTATTTCCTGAAAAGAATAAATAAGTTTTATGACAGAATTATTATTTGATCTTCATGGAATATTTAGAGACAAATTAGTTATGAACAAAAGACACCAGAAGAAAACTAGGTAACTCGCTACCTTCATCATATCCCATGAGGAATTGCTACTCGGTGAAGAATCGAGAACTGCCTTATATGCAGGATTTGACATTGCAGTCGCAGCAAGCACACCAACGGGTTCACCAGCAGGGACCGAACTTTGAGATTTACTTCCTGACTTCACCCCATACTCAAATTGGATAATAGAATTGCTACAAAAGTGTCTAACAGTCCCATCGTAACATATAACAACATCACGAAGTACAGCCATCAAGTTCTTGAACAAGGTTCCAGGTTCAGACAATCCCCTGGATGATCTGACAATAATTTCACGAGTGCAAATGGAATGCACCATCTCCTCATATGGATCTAAACCATGAAAAAAACAACCCTTGACTAATCCATACTTAGCAGATGGATAAATAATATCCAAAGGATATTTGCTCTCAAAATGAGAGGCAACGTCCTCAAACAAAGTCTTTGAATAGAATTTCCCCTTATCCAAAAGCTGCAAGCCCAAGAAGCCAATTTGCTGCACTACCTTGCTAACAGCTGAATCACTTTTAGAGTCTATCAAATCCCCCACTGCAGATGAATTTAAGATAAACTTTGCAACCGATGATTTAACATTCCGAATGTCCTTTTCAAGTTGCAACTCTGCCAGCTCATTGTGTGTGGATCTCAAGCGATGAAGCAAAGGATAAATCTTTTGAATGCCCTTTTCAACATTGTGCAGAGCAGCCTCGGACATGGAAAAGTCTTCCAAGCCAACACTGAAGCCTTCCATGAAAAGATTTTCCATAAGAAAGGGCTGTAGAGAGTCAAAGAACTTTAAAACCTCTACAGGACCCTTCTCAAAGAAAATGGTTGTTACAATCTCGTTTATCAGGGACTGTATGATGTCCCTATTAAAATCAAGCTCCAACACTTCACTTCTACGAATCAGGTATCTGTCATCGGAGCAGTCAAAGCAATCAGGCAAAATAGCTTGTAGCATCTGTGATGCAGTCCAAACAGAGCCAAGACTTTTACACTTCATCAATGCAGGTGGTGGTAATGGGGACAAGACAAACATTGCCAATTGTTGTGCAACTTCTTTCTTCAAGACAAACTTCTTAAACAATACTTTTAACGACAACAATGAATCAGTAGCCAGTTGCAAATTGAGATAACCGCTATGGGAGCTAAGCAACTGTTTCTCCACTGAGAAAAGCTCAACAACTTCAGCCTTTGCAGCAAGGGACTGAGGATAGAATAGATGGATACAATCACCATCAAAATCTGCACTCAAAGGACCGCAGATAAGAGGATTTATCTTCACTGTATGGTCATCATGTATATACACCGAAAGTGCTTGTAGTGAATGTTTGTGTGTAGTGGGAGGCCTATTTATAAATACTATATCACCATCCATAATTCGTCGGTGCACCACTTGGCCAATTCTAAGGAAGGTATGCCCCTTAGAACCTTCTCTTAGGGAATATCTTGATGACCCATCTCCATAGGTAAGACACAACTTGTTATCTACCAGCTCTTGTAGATACTTAATGTTGTGCGAATTCACCCTCTCTTCAAAAGTAATTCTTTGGGCAATCTCAAAAGGGACACCAATTTCATTCACCCTCTTATAAGTGTCTCCGGTGATTACACTGCGAGACGAGAACCCTGAGCCCTTCCTTATAAACAAAGTTCTCATTTTTTCTAACCAGGCCTTTGTTGAAGATATAGAATCGTGGCTAATCCCATATCGTGCATCTATATCGCGAGATGCTTTTGCAGTACCCCTTATTTCCAAATATTGAGCAACTGCTGATTGCAAATCAGCAGCTTCAACTTCATGCGATTCAAAATTTGGAGCACCTGACCTGGAACTTTTAATGATCTCCACTTGCTTCAAAACTTTCTTAAGCATTGTCATGGAAAGATCCTAGAGTCAAAGACGTGGAAGACAGCAGTAAAAATACATCATGAGTTTAACCATGAAAAATATAGAAGCAAAGTGGCAAACAAACTGATTTGCACATGACTGGCTTACCGAAGACATGACACTAACACCATCAGATATATCTGGCACAGACAAACAGTTAGGAGGAACAGGTAAATGCTCCAGAATGTATCCATCTTGAGGGAAATAACCTTTCCCAGAAAGTTTCTTTCTACTCTCTGCAGGAATTCTTTTGAGCATTTCCTTCACCTGTACATTATTGTGCCCCACAGGGAAATAGAATATTAATTTTGAAGTAAGAATTTCATAAAAAAGAGTCAAGAAAACATATAGAAGCAATTTTATGTCAACAAAATTTTCATGAAACTGAGAACATTCTACCATCCCAAAAGCAAAATTCTCAACAAACAAAGAAACACTTGAGACTGCAGTTGCCCATGACACCCTAACTACCAAGAAAGAAACAACTTTCACAACATAAGACAACAAAAAATTAAAGGCAATAGTCTCCACACTATTCTTACACAACATCACAAACCAACAAAGAGATAAACAAACATTTCATATTAGTTCATTTCACTTGGATTTAGGCTTATTAATGTAACTGCAAAATGCCCAAACCCACAATGCAGATAAAAAACTTAGCCACTCCTGACTGGCACAATCTAGCTTACATTGTAATCCATAACAATAAATTTCCACATTTCTGAATTATGAGATTAGAATACATGACTATACACACTGATAAAACATAAGCGACAACCAAAAGGACCAAACAAAAAAGAGAGAAAAAAGATGAAATCTCAAACTTAACATATAAAAAGAACAGAGGAACAAGAAATAACGCACAAAAAGGTAAATGAAAATAAAATTTAACCAAGATATAGTGACTTCTAATTAACCACCAAAACAACATAGCACCAACATTAATAACAAAAAAGACTGAAGAACAAAACATGAAAGCAATAGATGCCAAACCTCACAAGGAAGTAAAGTTCGAGTTAATCTGTCACCATAGCGAAAACCATATCTTTCTAAGAAGTTCCAAAAGCCATGACTTAGTCTAAACTTAGCTGGAAGCTTCAATTGCAAACAAGAAGCACCATTTGTTGTTTTAACCTCTTCAATTGAAATCAGAATGGTGTCCTACATGAAAAGTAGGGAAAAAGATTAAAAGACAAAATGGACAGAAACCGTAATTACAAGGAAATCATCCTATTTACCATTTCTTCCAAATGTTAGCAAAACTAGAACCAGAGGTAAAACTAAATCTTCATCAAATTTAAAAGCATGAAGTACTCCAAGTAGAAAGGCTGTTTATTAAGAGATAAACCAAATTATGAAATGAAAAAGGTAATTTTTGAGTGTGACAATTGACATTTATGATCTTCGTAAATTCATTCACTTCCAAAGATTACCGAAGAAAAATATATGATGTTAATGACAAAACAGGAACAAAACGCTTTCAGATGTCCACATTCGTCAACTTCTGCCTTTTCTATTCCCCATTTAAAAAAAAAAGAAAGTTACAACAGTAACATTTCTAATAATAAACCTAATACTACACATTTATTAAGGTTCTATGTATACAACATGAAATCAGAAAGGATAATATGAACAGTAAATATTGTAAGGTGTCAGGCTTTAGTATGATAATTTAAACAAATATGATGAAACCTATAGACAATAAGTAAACCCAAATTTAATTGGATAGTAATTATTTATTCTAAATGCAGAATCTTTAGCCAACCAAGTTCTCTCAACCATTAACGGGCCCCAAGAAAATTCCCTATAAACAAGTTTCCAACATATAAAAGAACATATATATTGAAGCAACATCTGAAGTTAGTAAGACACAAATACAATAATTAAAAGATTCTTTTAAAATTCCAACCAGAAAAGGAGTATCTGATGAGATCAAAGAGGGTACAATTTGTCTTGATAAGAAATTCGGAGATGTGTATTACTATGAAAAAAGCATAGTGTATAACATATCCACCAGTACAAAAATGATCCATCTAACTAGGGTCAAAAGCTTTACAAAGACTATCATGAGCTTGTATAACCAGTGCAAAAACAACAAAACCAAAAGGAGAGATCACTGCAGCTTTAAAGATCCTAGAAAACCCAAAAAAACTAGGAAAGAAAATAATAGTTCTTTGAGATTACAATGAGGAACTAAAATCACTAGGCTGTCCCTCAAGGTTATCCTATATTGATATCAACTTTCACTGCTTTTATTATCATAATTTGTCAGTATCAAACTAAGCCACAATTAATATGATTGTCCAGGGATGTTAAGGACTAGTGTGCTCAGGCAGTTCAATGAGATATTGTTTTGAACAACATTTCACATCATGCATCAAGATGGTTTTCAGATAATAATTATGTCATGGAGGGAAGAGTAGTTGTTCAACCATTTATATATTTTTAAATTTGCAACAGAATAAATGTTTATAAACCTATCTAATATGGCCCAATAAACTCATTTCACCCAAACTAAAATCCTTTAAAGAAAAGTGGACCTCACATCTTAAATAGGACAAAGGAATTTTTCCATCGAATTTAGGACAAATCAGAAAGTAGCCTTGGCACGAGAGTATTGTAAGTTAATTCAAATTTGTAAATTAGATCATAGACCCTAAAAGATGCAGAAGAAATGACAACATTAATTTAATAGTTCCCAAATACAAGCAAAATTATGATACTTGTGCAACTATGTCTACTATCTTTTTCATTGATTTTTAAAATAAATCATTATAACGAGAGAAAAGGGGAGCAAAAAACATTACCAACAAAGACTTTAAATACAGTGACCTCAGATATAATGTCTAGATAAAGTAAACAAAGAATCCGAAAGTAGACTAACAAATAAAAGAGTTCAACATTTACATACCTCACAACATGAAGGTAACAATTTCTGTGCAACACCGCTGTCCTTGACTGGAAACTGAAAGGGACAAACCCATAATATAAAACATATGAAATTCAAACAAATGATAGCATGCTTTGAAGCGCTATACGAAATTCACACGAAAATGGAAACCAAAGGACCAAATTAACAAAATTAACATGAAAATGGAAACCAAAGCGCTATACAAAATTAACATGAAAATGCAAGTGTGTGAGGAATAACAAGTCTCAGTATTTCCAATACCATAAGGATGTTACAAGTCACTACTCTCACACAGCAAGAGTTAATACATACATAAACAGTAAAATAAATGTGCTATTCAACCAAAATGATAAGATAAACACAGAACTTATAAAGTTGGAAGGGAGAACTAACAAGCAAGTTCAATTTAATTACTAATTACAATTGTTTCATCATAGTTTCTGAAGGTATTCCAAAGGCATGCCTTGAATGCATCAAATGGTTATTTCATCTTCCTCAGTTGATACAAAAAATGTCAAAAGGAACATATAAAGCGAAGACACATATACCTTGTTCCTCTTCAATTTTAAGCACTTCAAACAGAGTAAGCTCAACAACTTTTTAAGTTCACTGATATGACTAGGATGATATATTGGTATTGGTAATTCAATGTATCCGAAATGACCTGAAAGAAACAAAATGGACAAAGCTTCGAGTTAACTTCTAAAAACTGCCTATGACGATGCAAAATTTGCATCAGGTTCATACAAAATAAGATTTAAAAAAAAAAATTAGAACTTACACACCTTCACATTTACCAGGCTCAGAAGTACCACAGGATTCACATCTACCAAATTCAAGTGGTAGGCCAAGGAAAGGATTTCCCAGTAGCTGACTAGGATGGCCAATAGAAGAATCACTGATTGATGCTGTACACTAGAGGTAAAAAAAAACAGAAAAAGAAAAAAGAAAGATATCAATGGAACTTGCAAAATGTTTCAATGTAAACAAATCAAAAGGGTTGTAGCTTGGCGACATAATTGCCTCTAGGAAGTGATTTTCCTGTTAATTTTAGCATTAATCAAATGATTAATAGAACTCAAACTTTGAATGGCAAATAAACAAAAATAGCATCCTCATAGCAATTGCCAAATATAATTACTTGAAATTTTATTGTATTCTTTGCCAATTATACACATCATATGGCTACATATACAAATGTTGGGCCCACCCCTAATAGCTTAAGCTTTTGGACTGAATTTCCTAGAATGTATTAGAGCCAACATTGCTAACAGCCACCCCACCCGCTAGTTTCAGTTGCCAGGAATGCCATTAGGCCAAGTTCTTTTCCTAGAATAGCATAATAATATATTCCACATGTGAAGCATTTGCTATAGCTAATTACAACAGTACCTAAACTTTGGTGAAAAAAGATCATATCACAAGTATCCGTGCGCTTATCAATGTAATAAAGCTACAAATGATTCAAGACTTCTCTAACAACAGTTAAAGACACAAGTTAGTAGAAAAAAAATGAAGGATTGATAAAACAATGTATTTCAACTCACAATTTCCTTCTGAGTAGCCAAGCCAAATCTGATTCCAACTATCTGCCCATCTAAAATAGTTGATGATGAGTTGTCTTCCATTTCTTTTGAAGTAAACTTTGAAATAATACTGCAGACCAAAAGAGCAAATGTAGCACCAATCAAAATCAGATAAAGGAATGCAAAATGTAAAATATTTAATGAATGTATGTCAATGCAAAAGGAAAGAAAATTTCAACTCATCACTTCAGAAAACATCAAGTGATTGATACAATATCACCAATTAATTTTTGAATCCTTCAAATACTGAAACTGACAGAAACAGCCGCTCCAACATTATGAACTGAGAAAATGCATAAATCTGTATAACAATTAAAATCAGCACTAATGAAAATATTTGCTTAATACATAATTAGATCAAAGCAATAATATCCAGTAAACAAACCGATAATTTGAGTAGTAAACATATGAAGTATAATAAAAGGAAAGAAACAGTACAAATCACAAAAGCAAATTCTAAAATGTATATTATCAGAGTTAAGTAGTAAATTTTAAAATGTAAATTATCAGAAATTCCAAATCTGCGCAAAAGCATGCATTAAAGACACACTCTAAAATCAATTCACAAACTTAAAAAAAAAATAAAAATAATATAATCTCTTTGATCAACAAATCGAGGTGATTTTTTTCATTTCCATTTCCTCAACTTTTTCACCATCCAAACACAAGTAGAAAGTACAAAAACATAAACAAATAAATAAAAAAATCATCACCAAATAAATTCCAACTGTGCAAAACATGCATAAAAACACACAATAAATTTAGTTCACAAACTTCTCCAAAATGATAAAATGAAGTCTCTTTAAACCCTCAACAAAACCCAAGTGGTTTTTTTCATTTCCATTTCCTCAACTTTCTCACCAACCAAACACAGTAAAAATTTACAAACAAATGACAAACATTATCACCAAATAAGATCCAAAACCGAGGAACAGCACGATTAGAAACACGGACTTCTTTAAAAGTTAATGAAAAAATCTCTGTAAATCGGCGACAAAATCCCGGTGATATTTTAACTTTCATTTTTTCAATTCCATTTGCTCTACTTTCTCACCAAACAATCACAAGCAGAAATGACTAAACAGAAACACACAAACAACAAACATTGCCAGCAATTTTCTGTGTCTCTACTGCGACTCTCTTCCTCGAGACGTTAAACCTAATTTCATAAAACTAAAACGAAAACAGAGCAAATAATTCAAAGTAAGCAAACGAAAACCCAAATAATAAGAGAAAGAAACAAATCAAAACCATTTGTTTCATCTTTTCAAATTATTTCGAAGAAAAAAATCAGAAAATCCTCACGAAACAACACAAAATGTCACACTTTCCCCAAGTTTTCCGCCATACAAGCACTAATAAACAAAATGCAAAAGAAAAGAAATACCAAGTCCCAGCTCAGTCTCTCGCTTTCCACTGGACTTTGACTGTAATTTTATACCTAAAAATTAACCTAAAATCCCAAAAAAAAAAAGGCAAAAAAACAAATAGGGTTTTCTGTTTTCCCTTAACAGCTTCGAATACAGAAAATCGAAGGAAAAATTAGAAGAAAGCTAGAGACTTGAACGTTTTCAGTGTTTCGTTTTGTTTGTGCTGTACGAAATTGAAGTTCATGTTTTAATTTTTACTTTACTCTATACACTCCTGTGCTGCTCAACTTTTGGGAACTGTAAAGGTTTTGTGGGCGTCCAAAGTACAAATTTGCACCTCAGCGGGTTTTTTTGTTTGTTCATTTTCCTTAAATGGCATTTTTTGCTTACCATGTGGAGGGTAAAATGGGAATGTCAGGAAATGATTGTTCTAAACATTGATGTGATGGTGCGGACCCCAGTTAAATTAATCTAGCATGATTAGTATGTGTACGAAATTGCCCTTAAAACTGTTTTATTCCTCCGTAAAAGGTATAAATTGTTCTTTGAGTGAAGGGTGAAATGGTAATGTCAAGTACGTTGAATAACCATGGTTAAGCTTAACTTAAACTAGGGTAAACTATAGATCAATCTATTTTCACTGAGTGATTTTCAAAATTTTTAGGCAAAGTGACTTTTTTCACGATTTGATGAAATGATTTATTTTTATTTATTAAATTTAAAAAAATTAATTTTTTATTTATATATTAATATTAATTATTAATTTTAATAATTATAAATATGTATATTATTTTTTAAATATTATAATAAAAATATATTATAAAATATTAATAATATTTTTTAAATCTATATTAAAAGTAAGTATATATTTTCTTTATCTTATTTAAGAGATTAATATATTTATCTTATATATTTTTAAATTATAATATAATATTAATAATTTATAATATGATATTTAAATATTTTATTAATTATATTTTTAGAATGAAATTATTAATTTTAAAATTATTAAGAAATATATTAATTTTTTTTAAAAAGCATTATAATTTTTTTAAAATTTAAAAAACTTTCTTAAAATTTGTATAAACACCTCTAATGAATATATAATTATACGTTATTGATATTTTTATTTATATTTATATTAATTATTTTATGTTATTTTTAATTAAAATTAATATAAATTATAGGGTAAATTTTAAATTTTACACTATTAAATTCCAAATTTCAAATTTAAAAAACTTTTGTCATAAGTTACACTTTTAAATTCCAACATTATGTTTGAAGGCCAAGGGATACTTGCGTCTTACCAAATATGCATAAGACTTTTTTTTAAATCTTTCACTATCTCTTTTATCAAAAATAAATAAACCTTTGTTCCCTTCATAAATTCAATGGATTTTTTTGTTGTTATATATGTCATGGTGAGATGACATTTAAGTTGTGATTAGTTTACGGTGGTAAAAAATTACTTCAGTAATTTTTTTTTTATTATTTACTTTACTTTATTTAGTTTGTAATATTTTGATAATTTTTTATTATTTATAATAATGTAACATTTATTTTAGGTGTTAAAATATTATGAAAATGATATTGATTTTATTGTAATTATATATTGATTTATTAATTTTTATGATAAAAATAACTTTATTTTTAATTACTACAATTAAAAACATGAAAAATATTTTTAAAATAATTATATCAAGGGCATTTAAATATTTTTTTATTATGTCTAGTTATATACAATAATTATTTTATATATATATAAGTTTTTACTAAATTTTATCAAATATAGTAATAATTTATATTTGATAATTTTCTAAATAATCTTACATATTTAATAATAAAACATTACCAAATTCTAAGTAATCTTTCATATTTAATAATAAAATATTACCAAAATCAAATACACTTTTGTAATTTAAACGTGTGACTCAAATTGAGGGCAATTAGGTAATATTGCAATAAAGAGTAGTTTAGTTTTTTTGGGTAAAAGGAAGGGTTATTTGGTCATTACACAAAAAGGATTTTTATTCTCTTAACCCTATGTATAAAAAATACATTTTAGTGAAGTTAACTAACTCTCTCATATTTCACTCACCCTGGTAAAACACATTTAATTCTTGGTTCTTGAAGCCCTAATAGGGTCTCGATTTTCTCTTTGGTTTTCGATTAATTGATGATATCCAATGAGAAATCCGGTTTCCTTTGACTTTGTATTTTATTGTGTATATTTTATTTTCTGTAAATCGTTTTGATTAAGAGTTATTGTGTTACATTTGTAATCGAACATTGATAACTAGTGTTTTGAACTAGTGTTACACTTCTACCATTGATATATGATTTCTTTATAAAATTCAAATTAAGTAATCTCATGTAATCTCTAGATTTCATGTTTAATATCTTGTGTTGCTTGATTCGACAAATCTAGCTCTAACATTTCAACATTTAGAGTTAAAAGGGACGATGATTTACCAGAGATACTAAATAACTTTGTATTGCATGATATCGAAGAAATTCATTGTTACAATGAAGTCTCACTAGTGGATCTAAGGTCCTTATTCAATTACAACAAATCTTATATAGCACTTGGCATGAGTTATTTCAACTTAAAAGCTTATCCACGGGTTGTTATTAACAAGGGGTACATGTTGGGCACGCATATGAAGATGAAGCAAGAATGCCTAACTTGGATAAATTTGAGAAAGAGTAACTGGTTAATCCTTTCTTTGCTAATTGACAAGGTAGTTTACCCTAATTATTTAAGTTAAATCAATAAATTATTTTAAAATAATAACTAGGAAATTTAAGGCTACAAGACTGGAATGGGCCATGGGGCAATGACTAATAACAAGGAAATTATTTTTAAAAGGTCTGCCATTATAGCTTTATATGAAACGAAGTTATGAGGGTTTTGGAGATGCTAGAAAGAGCATAATGTGATTCTCAAATCCATCTATTCTGTGAGAAAATAAGAGCATGCTTGTGTGAATGGTTGTCGCCTGTTTAGGGAAGAAATAGATAAAAGGGGAAGTTGTCCAAATTGTGGCTATTCAAGATGGAAGGCAGGTGAACAAACAAAGAAAATTAGAAAAGGTGTTCCCACTGAAGCTTTGAAACCCTTTTATGTAATACCAAGATTAAGGAGAATGTTCAAGTCACCAAAAATGGCTGAAGAATTACACTAAACTTTTGAACACAAAAGTAAAATAAATATAATAATATTTCAAAATTAAACTCTTAACTTATTTATAGTAATTGTAAAGCTGATATTTGAACTCAGAGTTTTACTTGTTTTTAGGGTCATTGGGCCCATCATGAAGAGACCTTTTGACTCAAATAAAATTCTTTTGTTAAAAAAAAAAAATTAAAGATGATATCATGTGTTACCTTCATGGAACTTGGTTAATGATATAGGTTAAAAGACAATTTTTCATCCAAGTTTTAGTCTAATTTCAAAAACACATTCACAGTAGTTGGAAAACCCAAAAATTCACTCATGAGATAATTTTGGTTAAATTTTTTTGTTTGAGATAAGGGTAAAATCGTTATTTTATATTAAAACTTTAAACGTTTATATCATTTTTTCTTCCTAGTTTAGAAAACTAACAATTTTCTTTTAAAATTAAACTTTAAAAAACTACATTTCCCCCACTAAGATTTCAATTTTTCAGGCAACCTCTCTCTCTCTAGCAATTAATAGCCTCTGACCATCTCTCTTCCTTCTTCCAATCTCATCCTTGCTAGAGAAATCAAAATCTTGTCTGAACAAACTTGTTTTCATCAATTTAGCTAGAATCAACAAAAATGAAAATTCGTCTTTGGTCTCATCATCGATTCTAGAAATTGCTCAAAGATCTGGTCTCGTCATTGATTTGGTTTCATCATCACTCAACAAAGATGAGAATCATCTTTGTCGATTCATTTGGAAGTCTTTGTCTAAATGAAATTTTGTCTTCTCTGGCAAGGATGAGATCGGAAGAAGGGAGAGAGACGACCAAAGGCTATAAATTGTCAACGAGGGAGAGGTCGCCTGAAAAGTTGAAACCCTAGATATGCTTGGGTGGGAAATAGTTCCTCAGCCAATGATACATGGCCTTCTTTTTCAGAAGATCCTAGAAATCTCAGACTTGGGCTTGCTACTGATGGCTTCGACTCCTTTGAAAAATTGAGCTAACTTATAGTTGTTGGGCCATAGTAGCTAGCAAGTAGTACTGTCCACAGTGACATGTGATGATTTTAGCGTTTTAATTGGATTGAAATGCATGTGGGTGGAACCGCAGAAATAGCATGAGGAGCGTCCGGAAAAAGGCAAGAACATAAGACTACAAGTACACAGAGGTATAAAAAATATATATATTCAATAATATATCATTGGAGCTAGCTTATCATTTTGGCAGTGGGGTTGTTTATCTTTCTTGTCTTGGTGGGCATTAAAATTCTGCAATACAAATTAAGCAACTAAAGGACTAAAAGCTCTGCAATAAGTGGGGCGAAAGGGCAATTGTGAGGCATATGACCAGCTCAGTAAAGAAGAGTTAATAATGCTGTACCAGAATTTGATATTTGAATGTGCATGGTTCAGAGTTTCAACTTAGGTTCTAAGCTTATAGACATCTTTTTTTCTGGCAGTATGAGCATGTAGAATGCTTATTCAATGGGGGACATCAGATGCTAATCCTTGTTGGCATTTGTCAGGCACTTTGCTTAAGCTGATCTTGTGTGTTCAACAGAAAACCCTAGCTAGGCTTGCCGCCATGGAATAACTAAGAATTCTAATAAGAATAAGAATTTTGAAAACTGGGGAGTCGATGAAGATGATGAAATAATGCACGAGTGAGAGTATATTTGATAATATATAAATAAATTGTGTTTATGGTATTTTTAATTATCTAAATAGTGCATAAATTTATATCTATTATATAATATAAAAAGAAAAAAATATAAATTTAGAATAATTACTAATCTAGGAAATCATATATTTAAGATATATTATAATATAAAAAATAATATATTCTAACAAAATTGAATACAAGGAATGTGGGTTGAATGTTGCATAGAACTCATGATACAGATAGAGAAATTATTGTAGTTAGGGTTATAATGTAGTCAATTCAAAAAACACTATGGCAATTGCCAACTAGTAGGTGAGATGCAGTTTTCTATAGACTCTTCTGCAGGTGGCCCTTCCAATCCAATTAATCCTAGTGACATGTGAATACATTATATATGAATTCGATTCAGCCCATTTTCAACTTTTCTGAACATATGCTCTTTATCTTTTCCCTTTTTTTTCCTTTATAACTTCAATAATAGCCAATAATTTGGGATACCCTTATCTATAATCAAGCATTTTCAAATTTCTTGTAAAATTTTCTTAGATGCCGACGCTCCCACTAGGATTTTCCATTATATTGATTAGTCAGTTAGATGTCAATTAATTTGCTTGTAATTGTATCCTTAATATCTTTTCCCTGCAATTTTTTTTTTTTTTATGTCACAAAGAGGCATAGAATCCTATAGCATTACAAATTTCTCTTAGGCCCGAAGACTTATAAATCTTCAAGGTTTAGTTAGATGTTAATTAATCTGTCTTATGCACAATGAATGACCGTCGCTAGGTGTGATGGTCTGGGTGGGCGGGGCTGGAATGGGAAAATGTATGGAAAGGGCCTATTATTGGTTGAAATAGAGATGGTCAAATAAGGGAAGAAAACCTTAGAAAAAAATATCAAAATTTCAAATTTTTGAATAGAAAAAAATTGTTAATTTTTTAAAATTAAGAAAAAAAATGAGATAAAATTTTAGCCTTTTTAATATTTTTTATAAATAATGATTTTCTCTAAACCTTAATAAAAAATTTTAACACAAAGATAAATATTTAAATTTTTAAAAATTTATATATAAGTGTTTGAAAATACACTGATCCTTGGATGGGGATAAGTCTTTGGCCTTTCTCTTACAATGCAATCAATTCAGGGCCAACTTAAAAAAAAAAAAAAAAAGCTTTTTTTGGTTTCTGAATGTAGACATGCTATATTGTACCAATATGTAACAGATTGATGAAACAATTTGTGCGGTCTACGGTTTTGCTTTCGTTTTGTGGCCAATAAGTTATGAGAAATGTGGTTGGAAGGAATTTATATGTTTCAAGATCTTTGAAAAAATTCAGGGGACTTAATTTTGTCAAGAAGCAGGTATTGTTTCAGGAGACAACAAGGGAATTCAGTAGGGATGACAAGTTAAAATAACAGTGTTTTGTACTTGTTAATGTTTCTTTGTATGTAGAAATAATTAATGAGGCATTGAAACTTGTTCAATACAAGTGGACTCACTTATGAGTTTGGTGAAAATTAGAAAACATTGTCACAACTTACGGTATATAGATTTTTTTCAAGACCTGCAAATAGTTTTCTTGTCGGCAAATAGTTCCTGTTAATTTTTCATAAAAAAATATAATTTAAATAAATTAAATTAATATAATATTAATTAAAAAAAAAAAAATTATTTGATATAATACTCAGATTTAATAATTATACTTTAAAATTGACGCGTTTAATCAAATATTAGTCAGAGTTTCTCATCACAAAAAAAAAGAAGAAACCATTTGTGGGAATAGTATTGATTTCCATTATAAGTCTTTGCATGTCATGGTGAATAGGAAATTTTATTAGGAGATTGAGTATTATTGTTCACTGTGATTATATATAAATGATTAAGGCCGGTGGTGAGTGATTTGGGAAATAATCCACCAAGGTACCATCGTCAGTTTTTTCTTATTACTGGTAACTGTTTCATGCAGTTACTTCTTCATAGATTAATGGTCTGTAACTCTCATGCATTATGGTTTGTAACTCCCATGTCATAACTTCATCCTTTTTCGGTACATTTTTTATGGTAGAATGCTTATTAAGGTTGCAAAAGGGTCCTTGGGAGAGCTTTTTCCTAAGAAAATACATATATTATTCTATGAGAAAAATAATTCACCTAGAAGATGAAAGTTTACAAGCAATTTCTAGAGAATTATTCTGTATCAAATTGTCAAACAATAGTCGGAGGTTAATGTTTAATATTCCGTAAATTTTAATTTTGGTTTCTATTTTACATACTCAGTATATATATGTTTAGATAGAGATCATATAGATGTTTTACAACCATTGCTAATTATAGGATAATTAATTTCAATTTTAACCTTTATTAATAAATGACGGACTTATCCCATAATCATATAAGATAAGAGTGGATTCAAATATATATTAATCAATAAAGCTAGATTCAATTTATTAGCAACTTTTTTTTATTAATTTTAATTAATTGAAATATTTTATTATCAAGTTTATTTCATTTCTGGATGGTATAAGAGTTTTCGTTGAAACTTTATTGAAATTTATCAATTTTTAAACATGTAAGTTAATTCATCGGTCTTTTTCAAATTATAATACAATTAGGAATTTCAACTTTAGACATGTATGATGTATTGATCAATGTATAGTATTTTCAAGGTCAGATTATAAGTGGGTTTAGAAGTCTATCTCAATGGACCACAGTTTCTAAAGTTGCACCTCGTATATCTACTTTCAACCAGACAAAATCTCCGATTTTGTGGCGACTTTAAGCATCCTTGCATTCAAGTTCTTCAAATTTTCAACTCTAGCACCACTCCTCTACGGCAAGTAAAGCCTTCGGTCATGCTGATATGATGTAGTCATCTTAATTATTATTATTATTATTATTATTATTTTTCAATTATCAGAGGAGGGTCCGAACATTAAAAAACACTTTTTGCTGCAATTTATAAATTTGTGATAAGAGGGGGAATTTTTGTAGGCTTTTATCCATGCTACTAAAAGATTTATGGGACAAAATAAAAAAAGAAATTTAGTTTATTTTTAATATTACTAATAAAATGATAATTTTACTTTAAAAATTAACAGACTTAACAATTTATAAATAAGTATATAGATTTTTAAAAAATAATGAATGAGAACTTAAAAAAATAGTAAATGTTAGGTGTCGATAAGTCCTTTGGCCGAAAAAAAAACACACACACAACTTTTTGTAGTTGAAACACAGTGGAAAAAAGAAGAAAATTTAATGGTAAATAAGTTTCATCCAATGCTACACTTTTGAGTTGAAGAATTTTGAGGTTTCAAGTTCAAAGTAAGCAAGCACTCACTTTGAAAAGGGAATTTTGCGTTGAAGAATGTGATTAATTGGAGAGCTAAATGAATAAAATAGTGAAAGTGTAAAGTTTTCAAATGGATTGTGACTAGGATATCATTACATTGATTGGAAATTAAAGTATCTACTGTTAAGGGTTCTGCCGCTCTTGGGTAATATTTACTACAATTTACCCATTTAAACTCATCAAATTTTTGAAACAATATGCATTTAGATTTAAGTGTTTTATTAGGAATACAGACGATATTTTATCATATAATTGAATGATTTTAAATTAAAAATAAAATAATATTTAATTATATAATAATCTATTATCAAATACGTAATTAAATAATCAAAATATAATACACATAGTATTACTGTGTGTATACCTTGTTGATATAAAAACCATACAATAATTACAATAATGTGGATATTTTTTATGGTAAATTTGCCCACTAACGTACCATAAGTAGGCATTAGGTGAAAGTCAATTAAAAAGTGGTTAGATTCTTAGGCATAATCCAAATTACGAATTGAATTTCAAAGGTGCAATAAGAAACAAAGAAACATATTCAATGGGCCGACACTTACTATTTGGAAATATGGCGTGATGCTAGATTCTCATTTGTGATTGAGTGATGGAGAAATTTCATAGATGATGATTGGGATCCTCTCTTCAACTTGTAAATATTAATTAAATTACTAGGTTTTGTCCATCCAATCCAATCCAATCCAATCCAACTCTCTATTGCCACATGATATAAAATAATTAAAATTTCAGAATCAGAAAGTCAAAGGAGAAGAGCTTGAGTTATTTTTGAAACAATGTAATAAATATGCATTTTTTAATATATAAATATATAATTTATTATCATAAAATTAAATATTATTTTATTTTTAATTTAAAATTTTTAATTATATATTTAAAAATATATACATATGATATTACCCTTAAAATTTATACAAAACTGGACATTAATTAGATTAATTTCTAATAATTAATTAATGAACCAAAATGAAAAGGTTGACACTAATCACCAAAATGGGAATGAACCAAACAAAAAATTTCCTTTTCATTGTCATTTTCTACCTTGAAAGGCAGAAATCTGGGCATCCTTTAGGAGGTTTTCACATGATCTTCACACAAATTTCTTCAACAGCCAAAATTCTTTTGAGAATATGACACGTGACCTTTCGCTAGCATTTCAGTATTCTTCTCCCCTAGTTAGCTACTAAATTAAAACTCTTCCAAAGTCAAAAAACTAACAAGATATATATAAGCACACTTTCATCAAAGATTAATGTCACAACAACATATTTGTTAACCCAAATTATAAAAGCTTATTATAATATTATAATCAATCAAATTTCATTATAGAGGACTCTCTTCCAATAGCAAAAAAAGTATGTGATTTTAGTTGGTATCCATAGCTATATATATATATATATATATATATATATAGATGACAATTCTCACATTTTATATTTAAAAATCATTTTCATAAAATTGTTGAAAAAATAAAAAAACCTTTAAATTAAATAACATTTTGTCCTTATATTTTTACTAAATATGTTTTTTGACCCCATTTTATATTAATTTCAATTAACAATAATCAAAAAATAAAATTAAAATTAACTATTTTTAGCAATATACATCACTAGCGACGTTGATTGAAATCACATGAATAGGTGTGATTCTCACTGAAAATAGTTTATTTTTAAAATTTATTCCAATATAATAAAATTAAGGAGGAAAAAGATAAAAATAAAATATCTAAGGTTAAACTGTAATTTGTTTGTATTATTAAACATATATAAGTGATATTGACTATATTATGATAATTGAACAAGTTAACATAAATAAATACCCTTTAATTAATAGAGCGAATGGATAATTTTGATAAACAAGAATGAAAAATGTTTTTTTTTTCAAACACGAAGGGTAAAAATTTGCAGTCTCATCAAATATTGGGTGGGAAATTGTGATTTTGTAAAAATAAAAACAGAAAAGAGATAGACCAAGAAACATTGGCCACATGTAATTTGATAAAAATGAGCGTTACACAGAAAAGGTTAGGTAAATTAAATTCTGATAAACCTCTATAAAAAGGGCTAGACAAAGATGCCGAAAGCACTTCTCAGATCTTCAATGGACATTTCAGTTGCATCAGGTGAAAATGACAATGGAGAACAACCGAAGATTGAGCAAAAACCCTCCGGTGGAGGCTGGAGCGCCGCCATTTTCATCATCTGTAAGCGCACAAACAAATACAGCAATGAATTCTCGATTAATTCATCATCTCATATTGTAATGAATAATCTTCTTGATTGCAGTTGTTGAACTGGCGGAGCGTTTTTCCTACTACGGCTTGGCTGGTAATCTCATCACTTACCTCTCTAACGTTCTTGGTGAACCAACTGTCACCGCCACCAAGAATGTCAACACTTGGGTTGGTGTCTCCTCGCTCTTCCCTTTGGTCGGCGGCTTCATCGCCGACTCTTACTTCGGTCGCTTCAAGACTGTGATTGCCTCCTCTGTCATCTACTTAATGGCGAGTTCATAATTCTCTTCTTCTCCTTATCGTAGCAATGATCAAATAGATATTGATGTATCTTTTCAATTACTTGCAGGGGATGATTTTACTGTCGTTGGCTGTGTCCAGAGTTCTTCATTCGAAAACTGTATTTTACTTAGCGCTTTACATATTATCCGTCGGCGAAGGTGGGCACAAGCCCTGCGTGCAAACTTTCGCCGCCGATCAGTTTGACGAAAACAATCCGGAGGAGAAGGAGGCCAAAAGCTCATTCTTTAATTGGTGGTACCTGGGGATTGTATTTGGTGCCACTTCTTCAATTTTAGTTATTGTTTACATACAGGTAAATAAAAATGAATGATAAAAGAAGAAAATTAAAACTAAACTCAATTAAAGAATGATTTGTTTGTGTGATGCAGGAGAATGTGGGGTGGGCAGTAGGATTTGGGATATTGGCGGGGATATTAGCGGCGGCATTGGGGTTGTTTTTGGTGGGAATTAAGCGGTACAGGAAGGAGGTACCGGTGGGGAGCCCGTTTACCAAGGTGGTGCAGGTGCTTGTTGCGGCGGTCAGGAAGTGGCGCGTGAGAGAGACGCGTGGTATTTACGTTGAAGAGAATGGGGAGAACCAGTTGGGTCAATCCCGGAGAATAACTCTTGCACGAACAAGGCAGTTCAGGTACATCATCTTTCAGTATCAATTAAATTCCCATTAAAATTAATAATAATAATATTATTATTAATTAAGGCCAAATGAGGTTTTTGTGCTAACTCAATTTCTTATGATTACCAAAAATTTAAATACTTATAATTTTGTTAAATATTATTATTATTATAAAAGATAAATTATTATTTAATAAAAATATTTTAAAAATTATAATTTCATCACATTTCCCTTTTCTCAAGTTTAAAAACTGACAATTTATCTCATATTTCCTCATCCAAAGCTTAAAAAACTTACATTCATTCTTAAGGTTTTTATAACAACTGTTGATGGTTAGAGACTATTGCGATGATAGCGTTCTCTTTTAGTAGAGTTATATTTTCGACCATCATCGACTGTTTTCTTCCTTCACTGGCCAACACACGAAGAGACTAAAATTTGGGTCTCTTTGTTGCATTGTTATGCAACAAAAAGAATGAGATCTCTTTGGTATGAGACGAAAAGACCGAAATCTCGGTTTTTTTGTGCATTAACTAGTAAGGAAAGAGAACGGTCGATGACAATAAAAAATAAACTGCCACTGAAAGAGAAGTTGAAAGGGAGTGAGAACACCATCGTCACCATTGTCTTCAACCATTGGTAATTGCTTCGAAAACCTTAAAGGGGGATGTAAGTTTTTCAAATTTTGTTAATTTTTAAATTTGAGGAGTGAAAATATGATAAATTTTTAATTTTAAAGATATTTTTATTAAATAATAATTTTATCTCTAATAATAACAATAACATTTAATAAAAAAATAAATATTTAAAATTTTTTATAATTAATAAATAAAAAATTTAGTTTACATCAAACATTAGACTGAACATAGTCGATAGGCCTATAATTAATGAGATTCCAATACTGAGAGGTAACGTTGGTCCAACACTGTACAGTAAACATGAAGTGCATGTATTACCAAAAAAGAAAATTTATAGAGGACGACCAATAAATTTGTCGTGTGAATGAGAAAAGTCCACAGGAGTAAAATGTGGAAGAAGTCAAAATGAATCATTTTTCCTAAGACTAGTTAGTGAGAGATAATGCTGTGTATTCTAATTCTTCGTGACCACATTTTGGACGATATGATTAGGTGGCTTTAGCACACATAACACGATCTTTATCAGCCCTCTTTACAAATCATTTTGACGGAGAAAATAACTTTTTTTTTTGCTTAATGTTTGGTCTAAAAAGATTTTCTTTTTCAATCAAAATTAAATTTTGTAAAAAAAATAATGGTGTAAAGATAAAAATAATAATTTTACCATCAATTAATTTTAAAAAATATTTTTTTATTAAACTAAAATGTTTTAAATATGATAGTTTAATTTTTTAAAAATATTTAAAAATTAATCTTTGAAATTGTTCTAAACCCTTGTATATTTTGAAACTAATATATGACTTCAATAATTATAAGGTGACATTTATACTCATAATTTGTTATATTATGATTAATTATTTGGTAATATAATTATTATTTTTGAAACTATTGAGGTGTATTATGATTTTTCAAAGTTTTTCAAACGCCTTTCAAACTTTTTATGAATTTCCAATAACCCCTCTAAATTTTCAAATACAATTTTACTACAAGACAACTCTATTTATAAGAAGAAAAGAAGAAATTGTGAGGGTGAAAGGAAAGTAAAATAAAAGGTTTTTTTTTTTTTATATAGTTTAGATATTTAAAATATTATTTTTAATTTTTAATTTACAGTTATATGATAATTTCCAAAAATAAAATAGTATAGATAAATGGTAATTTCACTTTTTAATGTTGTTATTTAATTAACAAAATTTAATTTTAGGTGGGAAATTGTTATTTACACCAACTAGGGCGAGAAAAGTGTTACAAGGTCAAACTTTGGGTGGGAAAAGATAGTACTCAAATTCATTATATTTAGGGGGAATTTCATTGTGAAAATTTCATTGATACAATTTGATCTAAAAAATTGCAGACTTTTGGACAAGGCAATGATGATAGACGAGATAGATTCCTTGAGTGGCCAAAGGAATCCATGGAGGCTCTGCACGCAAAATCAAGTGGAACAAGTAAAACTAGTGATTCGCCTCATCCCCATATGGCTAGCTTGCTTGATGTTCTTCGCTTTACAAGCTCAAACTCATACACTCTTCACCAAGCAAGGCAGCACAATGACCAAATCCCTCGGCCCACACTTTGAACTTCCCCCAGCTGCACTTCAAAGCGTCATAGGCCTCGCCATCCTCGTCTTTGTCCCAACTTATGATCAACTCTTCGTCCGCCTAGCCCGGAAAAGAACCGGCCTTCCCTCGGGAATAACCATGCTACAAAGAATCGGCATAGGCTTATTTTTGTCCATAATTTTCATGATAGTAGCCGCTTTAGTAGAATCCAAAAGGATCAAAACAGCAAAAGAACATGACCTAATGGACAAACCCCATGCAACATTGCCCATAAATATTGCATGGTTACTTCCGCAATATGTGCTCACTGGACTTTGCGATGTTTTCACAGTTGTGGGGTTACAAGAATTGTTTTATGATCAAATGCCTGAAGAAATGAGAAGCATCGGAGCAGCGGCTTATATTTCCATTGTTGGAGTTGGAAGCTTTCTGAATAGTCTGATTATATCAATTGTGGAGGTAATTAACAGAAGGGCCGGTGGCACTTGGCTTACTAACAACATCAATAGGGCACACCTCGATTATTTTTACTGGGTATTGGCAGGATTGAGTGCTTTGAATTTATGTTTTTATATATGGATTGCCAATAGATTTATGTACAAAAAAATTGTCGAGGAAGGACCAAGGGAGGATGAAGAATCGGTGATTAATATTCCGACGGTCGTGATTAATTTAGAATGATAAATTACAAATCAAAGCGTTTGTGTATAATTTCGGAAGATATAATGAATATGTAATTTTGGCTTGAATATTAAGGGCTAGCTGAAGCCCTAAGCAAACCAGGTATAATTGCTACAGTTAAATATTTCTGTAAAAATCATGAGCAATTTTGTACCGAAAATTATTTTTAGTAGATTTCTATAAATAATTTTTTTTTTCTAAACCATGTTATAATTTGTGATTAACCCTAATAAACTAGATAAAGTCACTTTTTAATCAAACCACTTCTGAAAGTATAAGAAATAAATCAACATACGAACGAAAAAAAAATATGGTCATATGTTGATTTAATTTATTTTAATCCAACCCGAAGCACTCCAAATATAATGGGCTCCAATTCAATACAAAATAGTCAGTCAGGCCAATGTTCGGATACTCTTTCTTAGGTAAATCGATTAATTTGAAATCGAATAATAAAATATTATAATAAAATAAAATTTTAAATTATTTAATATAATAATTATAAGTTTAATTACTATGTTATATAATTTATCTATCAAAGTCAAATAAAATTATCCAATCATAAAAAAAGGAAAATGCCAAATGCACCCTTGAAAAACTAATGTATTATGCTTTGATGATCACAAAATAACTTGTAAACGTACAAAGAAAAAATCATTATTTTATTAAACGAGCTAGGCTTCAGTTTTTGTTAATAAACATTTTATAATATGCATATAATTATATATATGAAAAATTATATATGTATAGTTTAAAGTATATTAAATTTTTTAATGATATCATCCAAAACGTCTTACTTATTTTGTGAGTTATTTATAAGAGGGTCAACTAAAGTCAGCTTCATGAAGGGAGGACAAATTTTTAATAATAAAATTACGTGTATATATTTATATATATATATAATATTATTATATATATACATACGCATATCTGAAAAGGTATAAAGATAGCATTGCTCAAATTTTCAATGGCTTCTAGGCCACTAATTCTGATCAATGACCAAATATTTAGTGGGTTGGATTTGATGCCATTTTGGGTGAAGCGCGTTAGAAGTTGGCCAAAGACGAAAAAAGTCAGGGTCTTTATAGATTTTATGAAAATCAACATGGTCTAAATCAAATCTACCTAATTGATGAAATCTAGAAATAATGGCCAAATGTATGTTAACTACCTGATTTTACCATTTATGACATTGAAGTTTAATTAGGTCCAGATATTACATTAAATTTGATTTTACCACCACGCATGGCCCACTTCATTTTCATATCAACTTTGTTATCATTAAATGTGGAGAAAAGTTTCTAGTCATTAGAATTCGGCCACCGACCATCGTTGACGAATTTCTCACCTACATTACTTTATATGATTATTTATTCAACCTACTGCTCAGAAATATAATAAATTATAAATATAATTTATAAATTTGTAATATAATGTAACCAATACCTTACAACTAAGTAACATATAGTTATATTTGTATAAAAATGGTGGTAGGACTGACTATCCTCCACCTATGTTTAGTAAAATAATAAATATTTACTTTTATATTAAAATTTATATTTATTATGCATAAATGTTAGATAATATTCGAATAAATTATTAAAATTGATGATGGATATATTATAAATAGAAATTAGAATAATACATAAAATATTTTTATTATAAAATTATAAAATAAATTCTACTCTTATTTTCAACACAATTTGCTTTGCAATTTATTACACCTTATCAAGAACTTATTATAAACTGTCCTTTTCATATATTTGTTAGAAATCTAATATTTAAAAAATCAAAAGTCAACTTTGATTTTAATTAGATTTTGTCATTTTCTACCTCCTTTTAAGTCGAGAAATTCGTCAACTTTGGGAACTTTAAAGAGCACACGGTTAATCTGTAATTGCCAAAATTCATTTTAACAGCACATGGTTATTTTCATTTTTACTTTTTCAGTTTTCTCCCTCGAATTTATCGAAGAAATGGAAACTATTCATAGTCGACACGTGTTGATCGTGAGTCCACTCGTCTTTCTTTTTCTCGAAATTTGCCTCTAGAATAATAGCAAGTAATTAACGAAAGTATTTTTATTTAATAATTTAGTTCATTTTATTTTAATATTCTTTAAAATTACATAATCATAATTAATAAAAGTATATGTATGAATTGACACTCAATATGATGCACTTTATACTCCTTTGACAAGTTTGAAGTTACCAAAATGCCCAAACCCAAGGCCATGCCCCTATAAAACGCATAGAGCAAGCTGCTCTTAGCCCTCAGACCTTGGTTACATTTTACCCCAGTCAAGTTCTCTGTCATTCTGCCTCCAAATGGACAATTCAGTAGCTCCCGTCACCACTCAAAAAGGCCGTGAAGACGCCGACACAATCTCGATCGCCCATCACAATCCCTCCAAGGGTGGTTGGGCTGCTGCCATTTTCATCATCTGTAAGAAATCAACAGAACACCTCTATCTTTTAATTCACCTCTTAAATCCATATTTTATTTTCTTGATATCCATCCACGTTTTGCATGCAGTCGTCGAGATGGCTGAGCGCTTCGCCTACTACGGCCTGGGTGGAAATCTCATGAATTACCTTACAGATGTTCACGGTGAACCAAATGCAACCGCCGCAAAGAACGTCAACACTTGGTTTGGCGTCTCCGCGCTCTTACCTTTGTTGGGAGCCTTCATCGCCGACTCTTACCTCGGCCGCTTCAAGACCATCCTTGTCTCTTCAGTTATCTATTTCATGGAAAGTTCTTGATTCTCAGATCTTCATGTTCCTGAGAAGTGAAACAAAAGATTAAATAATGCATTTATTTGTTTTGTAACAGGGGATGATTTTATTGGTCTTAGCAGTCTCAGTAATTCATGGCCATAAATCTGTATTTTTCGTAGCGCTATACACACTAGCAATTGCCGAAGGTGGGCACAAGCCTTGCGTGCAAACCTTCGCCGCTGATCAGTTTGATGACAGCAATCCTGAAGAGAGAGCCGCCAAAAGCTCTTTCTTCAACTGGTGGTTCTTAGGAATAGTCACCGGCGCCTGTGCTGCAATATTGGTCATCATTTACATCCAGGTATATAATATTTTAAGATATTAAGAGCTTCTGTTCATTGATTACACTCTACTCTAGAAATTGAGAGACTTTGACATGTTCTATGGTGCAGGAGAATGTTGGGTGGGCAGCAGGGTTCGGTGTGCTGGCAGGGATATTGGCAATGGCATTAATATTGTTCTTAGTTGGATTTAACAAGTACAGGATTGACAAGAAAAGCATCAAGGGGAGCCCATATACCAAAGTGGTACAAGTGATCGTCGCAGCCGCGCGGAAGTGGCGCGTGAGCGAGACCCGTGATGGTTGTGGTGTTTGCTACGAAGATGATGGTGGACAACCACAATCCAAAGGAAGAATTCGCCAACGTACCAACAAACTTAGGTGTGTAAATGTCATGTGTCAAGGTCAATTCAATATGACGTCAACTATTTTTATTTTCTTCTTTCATAAATACAAAAAATAAAGATAGTTAATATATATATCAATATAAAATTAAAAAGGAGTAAACTCTTTCTACTGTTAGTGACTAATTAGTGATTGAAGGGGTTTTGGCAACTATTCAGTAGGAAAAATCCACAGGATTTTAAATGTTTCTCTTCTTTTTCTCATAAAGCATCAATGCTTTTAAGACTTTAAATCATATGAGTATATATGTGAGATAGTGCCTTAGGGCCACATATGTTTTCAATCACATGACCAATTGAGCATACTTGTTAACCATTTCAACCTCAAAAATGCAGATTTTTGGAGAAGGCGATGATCATTGACGATATCGATTCCTCAAGCAAATGCCGGAATCCATGGAGGCTATGCTCACAAAACCAAGTGGAGCAAGTGAAAATGGTGATAAGTCTCATCCCCGTATGGATAAGTTGCATAATGTTCTTTGCTGTACAAGAACAAATCCATACATTTATGACAAAGCAAGGTGGTACAGTAAACAGATCAATTGGACCTCACTTTCTAATCCCCCCAGCAGCACTTCAAAGCCTAGTAGGCGTCGCCATCCTTATCACCATCCCCATTTACGATCGAATCTTTGTCCCTCTAGCACGAAAATTCACCGGAATTCCCTCTGGAATAACCATGCTACAAAGAATCGGCATAGGCTTATTTTTATCCATACTTAACATGAGTGTAGCAGCTCTAGTAGAGACCAAAAGGCTCAACATTGCAAGAGAAAATGGCCTCATGGACTCACCCAAAACAGCATTGCCAATGAGCCTCTGGTGGCTAGTCCCTCAGTATATGATTTGTGGAATTTCCGATGCCTTCTCCGTTGTCGGATTGCAAGAACTTTTCTATGATCAAATGCCGGAGGAAATGAGAAGCATGGGGGCTGCAGCTTACATATCTATAGTTGGAGTGGGAAACTTTCTCAACTCAGCTATCATATCAGCTGTTCAGAATATAAACTCGAGAAATGGTGGGCAGAAATGGATTGGTAACAATCTAAATCGATCACATCTTGACTATTTTTATTGGACAATGGCAGGGCTGAGTGCTTTGAATTTCTGTGGTTATTTATGGATTGCAAAGGCGTATGTCTACAAAAACGTTGCTCAGGAAGAACCACAGGAGGAGAAAGAATTGATGGGGTTCTATGATCTCCCACCTGAGAAGATGAAATCGCAGGACCATGTATAATGTACTTATCACAAAACAGTGATAAAAAACACTTATGCAAGGCTTTAATGTTGGAGAAATCAATTAGTTACTTAGCATAGTGTTTTTAATATATAAAAGTTTTTCAAATGAAAGTTTATCGTACTGTATGTATTCAAATTTATGTAATCTGGATTTTCACTCCAAACTTATTTGATTTAAGAGTCATAGGCCATAAGACAATCCTTAAGATCCTTAGAGCTCACTAAACATTCATAAGTTCATTAGAGTCAATTTAGTGAACTTGCTCACAATAAACACTCCTGTGTTATATCATACTGGTTAACAAATAACTTTAAAATGCGAAATTTATCACTACCTTTTGATTAAATTATTCAGTATTATGATAGTTTATTTGTATTATTAGTGTCTTTAATCACGATAATATGATGACTATGAATATTTTTAAAATAATTATCTAATGTGTTTATAATCCTCACAGTAAAGATACACTTCATTTCTTCGTCACAATTCTATCATATTAAAGAAATACTGAGAGCATATATTAAATATGTAAATAAATAAGGTAAAAAAATGTTATTCTATTAATATAAAATATAGTAAAATAATTGTTTATACAATTAAAATGATTAGTTATAGAGCATCCACACTAGCAAAACAACCTTGTAACTGATAGAGACTATAAATTAAATGGAGATTTTGGCAAGGAAAGAAAATTATTAGATTGAAGGGACTCTACTCCACATGTGAAGCAGTGGTACCGCACAAGCCCCAGCTCTTACGGCTGATTTTCTTTCACTTGCCATTTGATGAGGAATGACCCAATGATTAGTAAGTATTATTGTATATACAAATAAATTATACACTCTAATATTTTAATATTTGATTGAATTATTTTAAAATGAAAGAAAAAATAAACAATTATATCATTCAATCATAATCTGTCACTTTAGGTTGTACATAAAAGATTTTAAAATTTATTTATACTTTGTACACATCATTTTATTCTAGGTGCTTTTCCTCTTCTGGATCTCTACCACTGCTTGCTCCTGTTTTATCATGCAACAGGAGAACCCAGGCAAGGAACAAAAATTATACCAAACTGAAGAAGTCTCCGGTTTTGGAGGCCTATTTTGTTTGAATATATGTTGTCACCAACACACTTCCCTGGCATGTCTTGTGCTACTTGGCTTTGCCTTGTAATAAGATTTATATAATCGCTTACATCTATTTATGTCTCTTTCTATCACAAAGTTTAGAAAGTATGAGAGTTCTAATTAGGTTTTGGCTGATTGAGAAAGAGGATATGCTTCATTAACCATACTGAAATTTGAGACTAGGCTTGTGGGTATTTATGAGTATCCTTTATCGTTTGTGAATATTAAGATTTAACTGATTAAATAATCAATAAGTTTTTAATTAGTCAAAACATGTTTTGAGAAACAAAACTGTAATAAACTATAGTGATATTGGGTCATCCTTTTGCATGTGGGGTGAGTATGATGATACCTCAAATTTTCAGCAAACAATATGGCCTCGAGCTGCAGCAGCTGCGGGAATTCTTGCAACAAAATATATTGTGTATTCATTTTTATGGATGCCCATCTCGAATTAAGGCAGATGGTAGAAATTTTCTATTTTAATCTTAAATCATTTTACACTCTTGTGTTTTCATTCACTCTCCAATTTCTGTTTCCATAGAGTGCTTATGGAGTAGGAAGGAAGCCATTTTCCCTCTAGATACATCAACAAAACTGCATTACCCTGATTACTTTACTTCATATGCCTATTGCATAGGCGCGGGATGCAAGCTGCTCCAGTCAGAAATTTCTATGCTCAATGACATCCAATCAGTTTCACTACTTTGTCACTTAAATTACCTTTGGGTTGGGTTAAGATTAAAACATTCAAGTCTTCGTTGCCAACTAGAATTCTTTGGAATGACATTGACCTTCAGTTTGAAGTTTTTTTTACTATTCCTCAAAATTGGGGTCTTTCCAATTCCTGAAGCAAGCCAAACCTGAAAGTCATTGTACTAGTTTCTGAATTTCCACACTTGACCAACAACGCTCTGACTTGAATCTTCATGCATGTGCGCACTGGTCTTGCTTGCTAGTCAGGCAATGAGCAGGAATTTCAATCCAATCTTCAAACTTTGCCTTAAATTTAGTCTTATGTGGGACAATTTTAATCCAACCTTCAAACTTTGTCTTAAATTTAGATCTTGTGTGGGACACATTAAAAAATTCTTATCATTTATTCCAAAAATTATAATAATAATAACAACGAATAAATGACGTGATCTGTTTTTAAAAAATAAGTAAAAAAATTTAATTTTACGCTTCTAAGAATAAAATTAAAAGAAAATTGAGAAATATTCTTTTGATTAGGTTAATATGATGCCCACGTATGCTTCAAATATAATTGGTGCAACATCAAACTCTTTGTCTTCTATCTTCATTAACTTAGAGATAAATTTCTTAACAAAGAGATGAGACAATTTTATCAATAGAGATGAAAACTCTATTAACGTTGTTTGTTGAGGAAGGAGACGATTGCAGCTTTCAAAAAAATGAAAATAATGATAGTCACTATAATTAGAAAGAGAGAAAAAATTCTAAAAATTTAAAGGAAAAATGATATTTTTTAAAATTAAAATTGAAATAAAATATCAGTTTTTAAAATTAAAAAAAATATAATTATATATTTTTCAATATTATAAATAAAATAATAATTTTATTTTTAATTATAATAAAAATTAATTTTTAAATTTTTTAAATTTGATGAATATATATTAAAAAATGAGCTAAAGCTCGCTAGAAAATATTCTTTTGGCCTTACTAAATGTTTCCAATTATGTTATTTATTTGGTCGTTATTTTCCTTGTAAAATTCCCTTTAGATGATTTTACGTCCAGAAACACTTTTTGAAAAATCACTTCCAAAACGCATCATCATAAGTAATAATATCAATCTAAACATTTTGTGAAAAAAAAAATTAAAAAGAAAAGTCTCAACTCTCGTCACAGTCAAACAAAGAAAGAAAGACACCTTTGAAAATGACTTCTAATCACCATTTCTTTTCTATATTTTCCCTCTCTATCTCCTTCTATCCTTCACTCAAATAACTTCTTTCTTCACACCTTACGCTGTTTATTTCTCTCTGTAAGTCTCAAATTTTAGCACTCTTAAGTTTTCTTCGTCTCTGTAGCATCAAATTTGTTTATATATATATATATATATATATATATATATATATATATATATATATATATATATATATTGTAGTACATCAAGGGAAAAAAAGACGAAGAAAAACAAAAACCCTGTAGATTCTTATTAGTTTGGTGTTTTTATATCTACTTTCGTTTTGTGGGTTATGAAGTTTTGTTAGTACTAGGGAATTTTCAGACTCAGACTAGGGCTTTTGCTCTTCTTATTGATGATTTTTTTTTGTTAGTTTTTTTTTTTTTTTCATGTGAAGTTCAAGTTTATTGCGTGTTCTGCTGACGTAGTGGGGTTTTTGCTTGTTTATTTTGGGACTGTTATGGAGGTAATTCATGACTTCAATGGATAAACTTATTAATTAACTGTTATAATTTTTGTTGTGCAGTGAGTCAATCTGCGGTTTATGCTTCCTGGTTCCTGGAAGATGTTTTGGCGATCGGCTTCATGGTCTGCCTCTCATACTTCATCTCAGAACCCTGAAACTGAAGAGAAAGATTTCAGTGATCCAAATGGTGGCAATAGTGGAAACAACAATCAAATTTGCGGGTTTCCTGCCCCATTAACTCCGCGTTCCCAACAGAATTCTAAGGCACCGTCTTGTTTGCTGCCTCTGCAACCATTATCTATTGAGCGCCGTAGCCTAGATGAGTGGCCCAAGGCAAGTTCTGATGATCTTGGTGAGTGGACACAGCCTCCAACGCCAAGTGGGAACAAGAATGGTGAGAGATTGAAGTTGGATTTATCATCAATTCAGCGAAACTAAGAGAGGAATGGTGGGCTTGTGAAGAGGGATAAGATTGCATTCTTTGATAAAGAATGTTCTAAAGTGGCAGAACATATGTATCTTGGTGGAGAAACTGTTGCGAGAGATAGGGACATATTAAAACAAAATGGGATTACACATGTTTTGAACTGTGTGGGTATTGTTTGTCCTGAGTATTTCAGAGCTGATTTTGTGTACAGAACCTTGTGGTTGCAGGATAGTCCATCAGAGGATATTATTAGCATTTTATATGATGTTTTTGATTATTTTGAAGATGTGAGGGAAAAAGGTGGAAGGGTTTTTGTTCATTGTTGTCAGGGGGTATCACGGTCCACATTGTTGGTTATTGCATATCTCATGTGGAGAGAAGGACAGAGTTTTGATGATGCTTTCCAGTATGTGAAGGCAGCAAGAGGTATTGCTGACCCAAACATGGGTTTTGCATGCCAGTTATTACAGTGCCAAAAGAGGGTTCATGGCTTCCCTCTTAGTCCCAGTTCATTGTTGAGGATGTATAGGATTGCCCCACACTCCCCGTATGATCCATTACATTTAGTCCCAAAAATGTTGAATGATCCTTCACCAATGGCTCTTGACTCTAGAGGTGCATTTATTGTTTTTTTCCTTCTGCTATATATAATTGGATTGGTAAGAACTGTGAGACTATCATGGAAAGGGATGCAAGAGGAGATGTTTGTCAAATTGTTCGGTATGAGAAAGCACAGGGGCCCATGGTAATAATAAAGGAAGGGGAGGAACCAGCTTATTTTTGGGATGCCTTTTCGAACTTCTTACCTTTGATGGATAAATCTAGAAATGAAGTGGAGATTGGGGAATTAACAATTAAGATATGTCCTGGTGAGAGGAAAGTAGATTCATATGATGTTGATTATGAGATTTTTCTGAAAGCTGCAATGGGAGGTTTTGTCCCTCCAATTGCATTATCAGAAAATGAACATGAAACCCACCTTCCTGCTAGAGAAAGCAGCTGGAGTATGCTTAGGTGTAAGTTTACCTTAGTTGATATGAAAGTGTTTGTCTCAGTGCCTAAGATATCCCTATCTTGAGTTTATTCAGATTCTATGTTGTTACTATGCACATTATCTCCGTTGTCATCTACTTCATCATTATCGTCTAGATCTTCTTCACCCCCTTTTCTCTCTCCTGATTCAGTTTCTTCTGATTCAAGTACCAGTTCAACGTCTTTCTCAGAGTCCTCAATGGATTCTCCTTTAGCAGCATCGTGTTCTCTTCCAGTGGTTTCAACTTGGTCTGACTTTTCTAACTTGTCCCTTAAATCTAAAACTTCATGTCAAGACATTAGCATACCAAAGCCTCTTGCTGTGAACAGCACTTTGCCGCCATCTACTCGGTCTTCTTTATCACCAGTCAAAAGAGTTTCACCTTCCCTTGCTGAGCGAAGAGGTAGCTTGTCTAAGTCTCTTAAGTTGCCAGTGATGACGAGTAATGTAAGGGAAAACAGTAATCCGGCTATTTTGACCGGTCAAGTAGATGATGTCAAAATAAACAACAATAGTTACACATTTTGTAAACCAGATAGTATAGAAATTGTATTTGAGGGCAAGAAAGCTATTAGAAAGAGATCAGAGGAACTAACTCACATGTTCCAGTTGAAGATACCTCCAGGTAGAATAGCTAGTTCTAACTCATGTCTCAAGGAATTCACCCCTGTTAATAATTTTTCTGAATCTTGTAGAAATTTTTCTGTTGGGGAAGGCCTTAACTCCAAAATACCAAATGGTTTGCTAAAAAGCATAACAGCTAAATGTAATGAAATGCAACCTTTAGTGTGTCACTGGCCTACTTTTGAAAAGGTAGAAAAATTTGTCTCCACTGATCTAAACTCAAGATCTGCTTTTGCAATTTTTCCCCCTAGTGCAGATTTGGGGAAAAGTATTGCTAAGGTTCTGTATTTATGGGTAGGAAGATCTCATTGTCATGAGAAAAGTCAGATTCAGTTAGATAACAGCCTTCAGTCAAGGGATCTAGAAGATATTGACTGGAATCAATTTGGATATGATATTCTAATTCAGATGGGTCTACCAAAGGACACTCCAATTAAGGTATTTAAACTTGGCTTATTTTATATGTTTTCTTTTGTGTATAAAATTTGTAATTTTTTTGTTAATTGTTGACTAATTCTGTTGATAGTTCCAGCTTTATGGTATGTGCTGTATCAAAAAATCTTATTGTGCTATTTCTTGCTTCGTCCTGTTGTTAGCTTCTTTCTAGCAGTTAGTGTTACTTTCAAGTTATCAGCTTTTTGCTTACATGTCCTTTGAGGCATTAAGTTATTCACACAATATGCCTATATCGAAAGGAATCATAAAACTTTGATTTTGGTTTGACAATGTGAGATTATTTTGTGATGTTCTTTGGTCAGTTCAGTTGGATTAAATAACCCATACACGTGCTTATTAATTCTGCTGTTCTAAATGTGCATGTTTACCGCTGCTTATAAACAGATTATTAAAGAAAATGAAGAACCAGCGGAATTTCTTGCATGGTTGAGCACATTGTAGCTCTAGTGAGGGCCAGAATAGAATGCTTAACCTAGTAGCATATTGTTATTGGATGTATTCAACTGGATTAGTTCACTACTCTATCGAGCAACAGAACAAACTCCTCTGACGAAACTGTTGAGGTAACTATATCTTTGTTTCTTTTGAGAAGATAATGAGCTGCCTGTATTGGTGTCAGAAATCTTTTTAATGATATGGTGGGTGGCTAGATGAGCAATTATTTTGGATGGTTTGTTCTGTCACTTGGCATCTATAGCAAAATATAGAAAATGACATTTGGTAGAAGAATATTGGTTTTTGCCATTCACGACTAATGAGTTGAGATGAATAGAATGGTGTTTTTTCTCTTTAGATCATAATTTATATTTAATCCTCATCTGCAAGCATTGGTTTACACCAAGTAATTTATCTACTTAATATGTCAGTTGGCATAAACCTTCATAAACGCATTGTGAGTTATCTGGTCTCGATGGAAATGGTGTTGGTGAGTGGAGCTGTCAGTAGCTGGCAGGATTGAACTTTTGAAGCAGCTTGTGGTTAAGTGAGGATGTTGCTGTGCCAATTGGTTTTAGTATTTTGTTTGTTAATGAAAATTTTGATTTTCATCAAAAAACCCGGAAAAGAAAAACTCATTTGTGTGTTTATTCTTATGTTGTTTGCAGGTGCTGCTTAGTTTGTCGCTATTCACCTGGTTGTACAATGATGCAACATCTTGGTCACCTAAAATCATTTGTTCCACAGATTGAACCTTCTTGTCTATTCATTGTTACTTGAAACAGATTCTGACGCCCTTATTCAGGCAGAATAGAATATTGAAATTTCCATTTCCTTCCGCAGTCTCTTTTGTCTCCTGCCTCTCCACTTTATGTTGCTCAATTTTTGTTAAGTTAAATTTTTAAAGTCTGCAGCACAATCCCCATATTTAGCAATGCAATTAGTAATAGTGGCCACACAAAGCCTTATAAGATAACTACATTTGGCTTTGTGATTAGTCTATTTCTGATTAAAGGTGTATTAGGCTTTATAAATTAACTTTCACATATAGATAATTGTTTATTTGTTTGACATGTTTATCTCCAAATAAAAATTATGTTATGTTACATTGTTTTGTTGAACTTTATCTAAAAGATTTTTTGGGCTTTAGAATTTATAACACTTTATTCTCAATTTAATGTTAACATTTTAATTAAATATGCGCTTTAATATCAAATTTATGAAATTGAACGAAATTAGAAATTTTGCAAAGGTGATGGTTGAAATTAAGATAGGTAAAATGTTATCATTAGTTTATTTGTTAATAAAATTAACATTAATATTGATTTTACTTATTGTTACGACTACCGTAGAGGGACATTTTCAATAATAAATTTTATGAATAATAACTTAAAAAATGGAATGAATGATTTAACTCTATATATATACACCCTTTTAAGTATAATTTACAAGTTTACGAATATGCCTTTAAAAAATAAATTTTATGAATAATAAATTACCCTTTAAGTATAATTTACAAGTTTATATCTTTTTAAATTAAATCCAATAACTCTTATCTCACTCTTTTCACTTTAAATAAAAAATTCTTTTGTTGTTCATCTCTATCGATTCTGTTAAAAATTTTAATAGGATATTTATATTAAATATTCTAATAGAACAATTTTTATAGTATATCTTTTTTTTGTTCGATTTTTTTTTGTATATTGCTCTTTCTTGAAGTAGATTCTTAAGTTTCTAACAGCTTTAATGCTTTGAATGATTAATTGAAGATTATGAGTGGAGATAGTGTTCACTTAAAGTTACTTCAGCTTGTATTTGTTAGTGAATTATTTTCATTGGACTTTATTTATATCATAGATGTTGGTTGGTTACAATGAGTTTAGTCATGGCGGCCATAAGTTAGCTGGGCCTCAATTAAACATGTGAAAAAGCCCGGTTCAGAAGAAAGCAGGTCAAATTAGTAATTTCTGGACTATATATAGAGGTTCGCTTCGTCGTCAAAAACCCTACTCGGTGAAGCCGCAGCAGCTCTTGCTCTCTCAGTCTCTCAGAAAGGTTTCCTTTTGAACTTGAATTCAAAACGTTTTTGTTTCCTTTTGAAAATCCTTTCATTTGATTCCAAACGCATTATTATCTTCTAGAAGAGTGCCTTCTTGCTGTTGTTTTCTAACTATTTTCATAGATCTGCTTCTGTTGTAGTTCTCTCTCTTCTTTTTGTTGTTGTTGTTGTTCGTTTTAGTCAATTTTTGATTCAGTGTTGATGGATTCAGTTTTGTAGGCTGACCGTTTTGTCTTTTGTTTGTTTTTGGTGTTTTCATAGGGTAAGTAGTGCTTCAGAAGGAGAGTCCAATGGCTCCTGCTAAAGGTAATTTCTTTTATTGAATTTATTACGGTGTTTTGTTTATTGATTTATCTATAAATAACATAAATAAATGACAATGTTTGCCTTTTTGTTGGATGTGTTAGTGAGTTATCTTCTGATTATTTTATTTCCAAAATCTAGGTTTTGATAGAATGGGAACCTAAATGAATGAAATGTGCAAAAACGTTGGAAATCGTTAGGAACAATAAATGTCTCTAATTTTTTTGTTATGTTTATTTTTTCTGTGATGGGAATATTGCTGCTTAAATTTGGATATTGGTAGATAGTTTGCTTTGGTTATTTTTTGTTAGAACATGAACTTTAGGAGCATGTCTGTGAAATCAGTAGGATTTTAGCTTTGTTTCTTGTTTTTTTCTGACAGATATGGTTTATAAAATTTATTAGTGTTATTAATTCTCGAGTAAATGTTTTGTTAATCAGATTTGGTTCTCTCGTGTTTTGGTGTATGGTACTTATGACAGACTTGAGAAGCTACTTCTAAATTGCTATTGTTATTACCCTGTTCTTCCAGAATTTTTCCTGGTTCTATGCCCGTGTTTACTCATTGGTTGCTGACTTTAATAATTATTGACCTTTTGCAGTTGACAGCGCAAAAAAGAATGATCCGAAGTCTCAGGCCACAAAGGTTGCCAAGGCTGTAAAATCTGGGCCAACCTTTAAGAAGAAAGCTAAGAAAATCAGGACTACCGTGACATTCCATCGGCCAAAGACATTGAAAAGGGATAGGAACCCTAAGTATCCTCGAATTAGTGCTCCACCAAGGAACAAGTTGGACCACTACCAAATTCTGAAATATCCCCTAACCACTGAGTCAGCAATGAAGAAGATTGAGGACAACAATACCTTGGTTTTTATTGTTGACATCCGTGCTGACAAGAAAAAGATTAAGGATGCAGTAAAGAAGATGTATGACATCCAGACAAAGAAAGTGAATACATTAATCAGGTAGATTTCATTTACTGATATTATAATTACTGAGGAAGTTTAGGAGGATATATACATATCAGCAGTTAGCTTAAACTCTTTTTAGAGTTGAATAATACAACCTGTTAGCTGTTAGATGCTTGTTGAATTTAATGTAGTCAATTTGAATCAAATACATGATGTTCATATTTTTTCCAAAGAGATGACATGATAATTCTGCAACTAATAATCCACATTCATGTCAAGTTTTGTAGAGCAGTCAGAGATCATGTGTTGCTTTCTATATTATCTTTAAGTGGGCAATGGAACTATAAGACAATTGTATTTTAGTCAAAACTGATTTCATCCTTTGTGGTGCAGGCCTGACGGAACAAAGAAGGCGTATGTTAGGCTGACCCCTGACTATGATGCCTTGGATGTGGCAAACAAGATTGGAATTATCTAAGTGATACAAATATGTACTGTTGACAGTTTTGCTAGGAGTGTTGCATTTTGTTAGGACTCCAATATCATTTTGGTTGCCTTTAAATATGTGTTGGGATCTTTTTATTAAAACTTTGCATGAGATGCCTTATTAAGATTTAATTGCTTAAATTCTCTACAAGGATTTTCGATTTAACTATTTTGTGGTGGGCTTGCAATGGTACATTTTCGGTACACAGATATTTTGCATAATTTTATTGTTTAAATTCTTGATACTGCGATATCCGTGAATGGGATGAAATGGTGAGTGAAAATGTTGATGAATTTTTAACAAAGTTTTATTGATTGAGAATGCCGCGGGTTAGATCGAAACTTGTTTAGAGTAGCTGAAATTGTGAAGGTCACCTGCCTGTCATTTTCTAATTTCTCATGTGACAGCGTTTAGATCGGTGCCTGTAAGCTAAAAGCAACGGCCGTTTGATAGATGTTTACGTAATTCTCCTTTCCCTTTAGGTTCAACGAGGTGCACTAGGTTTAAGGGATCTCTTATTAAACTTGAAAAGCAGCCGTAAGGGTTGTTTTAAATTAGCGTGAATAAATAAGTAAAATTATATAATTTATCATATTAATTTTGTAACATTTTTATTATTAAGATGTTGTTCATTTTGATATAGTTTATGGTGATTTTGTTTGGGGGTTTTATAATTCAAAATGTGTGTTTAAAAAGTTTATAGAGTATTTAACTAATCAAATATTTTCATCTTTAAGTAATATGAGATATACAGACAGATCTAATATTTCTCTTATGTTTTATTAATGTAGGATTTGTTAAATACGAGAGAAATGTTGGGTCTATCTGTATATTTTACATTAGAAATATAAGGTCTATCTGTACATTTTATATCAGTTAGAGATGAGAAAATTTGTTTGATTAAATAACAAGTGAGTTTGATCTGTTTTAAGTTACAAATTTAGAAATAAAATCATGATGAATTATGTTCAAAATGAACAATATATTAACAATGAACCCAATTATTAGATCAAAGATGTTATAAATTTAATTGAAATTATAATTATTTTAAAAAGATATATTAATGATACATAATTGGAATAATATGGTTCAAGGATTTTCAACCGCAAATATAATTGATAAACAAGTTGCAACTGGGTAGGCTGTAACACTCTTTATTTAAATATTTGGAATGCGGTCATTTTACGATGATACATGAGGCAAAGCTTAAAATAGAAGCACGAAGAAAGGGAAAAAATGGGTGCTTTGGCAGTGGTGGTGGAAGTCCTTGCATGGTTCAATGATTGGCACTATATTCCCTGGTGTGTAATGACGAGGGAACAAGGGCAATAAATAAAACAATCAGGCCTCCTAACCCTTGAAGAAGAGTACAAAATGGTGCCTGTAGTTCTGAGGTGAGGTGAGATATCCCAAGTCTGATAAGCAAATTTAGGACAACCACATCAAACATTGAAACTTTTGAAGGATTCCACCATTGTTTGCAATCCATCTTTCATCTTCTCCCACCTTCTCTCGTTTGCCTCCACCGTCAATGTGTAGAAATAACCTGTCAACAGTAAGGCTCGATAACACCATCACTGTTTGTTGAACATGATGCAAGTTCAACAATTTTAAAGGCTATCACTTGAACTCTCCTCGTTATGAATCTTAATCGACAATACTAAATGCAATGTACAAAGATGAATATTTCGTGTTTTGGGTGTGAGGTTCACACCGTTGCCATCGGAGATAGCACCAAGAGCGTGGCGGGTGTAGTTGGGAGACTGAGCTATGAACTCAAATGTGCAATAAGCTTTTCCATCAACGTCATTTTTTAGTATACAACACCAGCTAAAATTATGTATCGCTAAAGAAACAAAGGGCAGAAACTGGATAACTAAAACTAATTACTAACACTATCATATGCATACTGACACTTTCTAGCAGTTCAGTAACATCTTTGAATACCTTATCTTGACCTTCAACAACTATTTCCTGTCCATCCCCAAGAAACAGGAAAGATAAATGAGAATCTGGTCATCACACCTTTCTCATATGTAGAATGTGTTAATAAACTTACAATGGATACCTGCCGTCCAGAAGGATAGAGAAATGAGTTTCCATACTTCTTATCAGTGACTGAAAGAAATCCCTTTTTACTTTCAGCAGCAACTAAACCATATCAAGGGTGTCCTCTTAAGACATCAACCATCTTATTCACGGAACCATGGCACTGCATAATTAGCAGGTGGCGTTGATTTCAACACCACTAGAGAACAAAATAACAACAAGACAAGGGAAATTTGAGTAATCCGATAAAGAAACAACTGGTGATGCTCTCTATTTGTTGAAATATAGTAATGCTTACATGATGCCAGGGTTTGGTTAACAAGAGAAACTCAAGGAGCAATGACTCCAGCAGATATATAGGACATAGAAACAAAAATGCACGGATTATGCATGCAAAAAATTTTAACCCTTGGACAAACAAATACATTTCCCCCTCTGTATTACCAATATATTATACAATTGACATCATATATTTTCAAATTTGAATTTCATATCTACAGTTAAATTCCATGATACTGATACTTATGTGTCTCCTTCACCTCTAAAGTCCTTGTAATAAAGACATTCATATGCAAACAAATGAAACCATCAAGGTAATGCTTCCAACATTGCTGTTACCATGGCTGACATATGACTCTAGAATTATCAATTCCTATTGGCAGTAAATATTTGTTAGCATATTTAGACTAAAGTTGAAACAGTAAAAAAAGAAACAATCATTCTAGATATTTTCATCTATGTGAATAATTTTTTTTTCTCTTAACTTTCAGTTAAAGCATCCCATCTACTTCAATTGCAAGGTAAATATACAGAAGCATCAGTAATTAAAGCTTACCATCATAGTCCATATTATTAAATTTGAATGGACTATTCATAAGAACCAACAGTTGTATCATTTTCCATATGACAAACAATTTTACGTTAAAGCTCATAAATCTCACATTTCTCATCTTAGAATTGTTTTAACCACACAGTTTGTTTAATTTTCTTATAATTTTAGAATAATTGCAATTTATGCTAGTGAAACTCTTGAGTAAACAAAACTATAATTTGGAAAAAAAAAAAAAAAAAAAACCTTCTAACTGGTTTCACTATTTACTGAAGACCCAAAACAAACGAAGCATAGACTAATTGTTATATACTTAAACAATGTGCATTGTATATACATAAAACTATGAAACTGAATGCAGATAGTCACACCTTGAGAATTGGAAGAGGAAGCACTCTTTTCCTTTAATCTTCTTGGCTCTGCTCATCTGTCACTGAATACGCGACTTTTCACTTCACTTCGGCTGACTCTAAATGGGGTAAAAACAAAATACATGAAGCCAATGACTATGTCTCACCCGAACTTTGACGAACCTATTAAGCTTGAAAAGTCTGTTTACACACTCATTCCAATGCTGCCACCAAAAAATCCACATTATATTCTGTGATCAGGAGGGGCCTGAAGAGCGGGGGTCTCTGGTGTGGGAATCTTCAAGCCAAATATCAAAAAAACTCTCATCTTCAACTTTCATCATCACAAGTGAATTGCATTCCTAAAATCTCCTATTTCCAGGCTCGATTTCACCAACAATAGATTCTAGAATCACTTTAACATAAAACCATTAACAAATTTCGTGAAAATAGTAGAACATTCAAACTATTTCACATAAAAATTCAACAGAAAATCAATATTTAAACCTTTGAAATCTTCTCCAAAATGACTAAATCTTAGTACTTTAAGCTGTTGAACATGATAAATAACAGTATACTAATCTTTTTGCTCATTTTAATTATTGAAAATTGACTGAAATTGTCACAAAACTGAGTACATATAAAGTTTAGTTACGCCTACAAACTAATATTAGATTTGAATTAAATTGATTAAGTTTTTTTTTTTAAATTTAGATTTATTTGAATTAATTCAAAATAAACTTATAAAAAGATAAGCTCAAACTCGAAGGGTGTTTTATTTATAAGTTTGAAATGTTCAATTTAAATAAATTAATATGATGTTATTTTGATTAATATATATTATAACGATATCATTTTTATCGATTTTTTACTCAATTATTATATTTAAACTTGATTTAAATTTAAATTTAAATTTAATTTTTTTCTAATCGAACCAAATTTAAATTGACTTGGAAAGAGTTCATCAAAGTCAAATCTTGGTTTAAATTTAACCTTTTTAAACTAAACTGAATTTAAAAGAACTTAAACTTTGAATTCGTTTTGACTGAACTAGAATTCAACCCCAGTCTTGTTAGGCATTAATTTTAATTATTTTAATCAATTACCGTCTAAAAAATATAATATATCACTAATACTTAACTTTTATTTTACATTGTTTAGCTTTGCAATTCCCAAGCACAAGCTGTCCTGTCCCCATCAATAATTAAACAGAAAAATAAAAAAAGGGGAACACCAAACAAGGCGTTAAAATTAAAAAAAGAAGCCAGGAGCCAGGGACGGAAACAGGTCAAATGGACTGGCATCTCACACACTCTCAATCATGTCTGCCCTGCCCCCATCTGTATATTTTTATTTATATATATATATATATATATATATATATATATATATCATTATTATTTCACTACAGTCACACTAACCTCACCCACCACACCACCATTTCTTCCACGTGTCATCAACCCAATTCAATTTTCTGTAAGAGAAAATTCTCAACCCCTGAAATTAATAAGTTGACTAGTTTTTTTCCAGAAATAAAAAATTTTCTTGATATTTATGAACTATTAAATTGCCGTTATAATTTAAATTTATCAGATTAATGAATATTTAGTAATTGTAAACTTATTTTAGCACTACAAAGTTAATCAGAAAGAGAAATTATTTAACTTTTGGGGGTGGGGAAGAGGAGGTACATGGCCGGCATTTGACCGTTAACCTGAAAAAAACCTAAAGAAAATGATAACAAAAAAGCACGGTAAATTCTTTTTTATTTTTAATTTTTTCATTCCGTTTTGATGGCGATTTCATCTCTCTCTCTCCTTTCTCATCGCCTTAATCTTTGACTCAGTCCCCCCGTCAAACTCTTTTTTTTTTTTTACTTTCAGAAAACACACAAAGCAAAAGCACGCACAAATTGATTATCTCATTTTGTTGCCAGATATTATAACTTTCCTCTAAATTTAGCAGATCAGCTAAATTTAGAGGGATTCAAAGTCAGTTTCTCCTAGGGTTTAGATACTTTTCTTTTTTACGACAAGATGATGATATCTAGGGGGCTGTTTGGGTGGTCCCCACCGCATATACAGCCCCTAACGCCCGTGTCGGAGGTTTCTGAGCCTCCGGAGTCGCCGTCTCCGTATCTGGACCCCGGTGCCGAGGCGGCAGCGGCGGCCGCTGCTGCCCAGGCGGAGGAAGCGGAGGAAATGGAGGAGGCCGAAGAGATGGAGCCGCCGCCGGCAGCAGTGCCATTCTCGAGGTTGTTTGCCTGCGCAGACCGGCTCGACTGGGTGCTCATGATCGTTGGCTCACTCGCTGCCGCGGCGCACGGAACGGCTCTTGTTGTGTACTTGCACTACTTCGCTAAAGTTATTGAGGTGTTGAGGATTGGAAATACTCAGGATCAGTACCACAGGTTTAGCGAGGTGAGGGTTTTGTTGAGTAAATTTGAGCAAGTTAGTTTTTGTTGGATTCAGGTGAATTTTTAATATTTTTGATGAAAAAGTAAATTTCGTAATTAAGAGATTCGGCTACTATAGTTGATTAGCATTTTTCTTCTGTTTGTCTGGGGAGATTTTTCAGAAAATGAAAGGAGTCAAAATTTTGAGTTTTAGGGATTTGTTGATATTATGTTGCTTTACTTTTATTAGTTTAGGATAGCCGTTTCTTATTTGATAAATGAAGACTATAACTAACGGTTTGTTATAGTTTTGACCATAGGAGAACTTGCATAATTAGTGCTTCTGTTTGGTTATATAACGTTTTGTACTGTTTCATTAATTTTAACATTCATTATTTGGAAGGGCAGTTTAGTATAGTATTAAAATGTGTATACTTAAATTTGAAGATATTGGAAAATTTTTGCCTAGAAAGATCATGTGGTTCAGAATTTAGGGTTTTGATAGAAACGTGAGTAGTATGGAACTGAAAGCAGCTTTTGTGATGCCTTTTGCTTTTACATGATCTGGGTTGGTTGCTATGTATTCTTTTATTTTCCATGTCCAAAATTGGAGGGAAGCCTATGATGCCGTCTTTAGTTGTTCTTCACCATGCTAAGAAAGTTTAATTCAGAACACAGCTGCTGTAGAAATAATCTTACTGCAGTTGTTCTGTTGGAGGTCCTAAAATTCTGATTCACCTATATAATAGATAAGGGAATGTATTGATTAATACTTTTAGTTTCTATTTTGTAAGTACTTGCTGTAATGAGACCCCAAATATATAATGAGCTGTTGTATGATATTTGATACATGGTTCAAATTTAAAAGGGAAAACCATTTGTCGGTATTTACTTTTTTTCATTGTAAAAGGACAAAACATGAGGTCAATCTGACATATTAGGAGGAAAATCTCTATTTTACTTGTGAGGTATTTCTAGAAGAGGACTGCAAAGAACATAATTGGTACTTTTCTATTTTAGATCAGCTCACCAGACAACTTTCCCCACAGAAATTTGATTGTCTGGTGGATACCATGTTGATGAGCTCCACATCCTTCACCTCTCCTCTCTACCCTTTCTTGCTTTCTTATAAAATGAGGATATGCAATTACCTTTTGCTTAATATGTAGATTTTTTTCCTCTGTGGGAAGAGCAAGGTTGGCACAAATACATGTACCTAAAACATTTTCCATATATTATGTACTTGGGTGAAGGGAAAATATATAGTCTGTGAGAACTGCTTTGGTCTATTAAATATGGCTGCTCTTTAGTTTGAAGTGTTTACCTGAAAGTATTGCTATATCATACTTTCTAAAGTACTATTACTATGGTTGGGAGAATATGTTACCTGTGAAGGCAATTAGGGCTGGATTTAAACCGAACTTAGCTCGACCTAAGGGGAGTCGAGCTCGAGCTCGCCTCAAAGTTATTCGAGCTCAACTTGCTTGAGTTTGGCTATATTGTTGACCCAAGTTGAGCTTAGTTTTTAACTCTGTTTGGTACTGTATCTGAGTAAAAAATAACTAAAACGATGTTGTTTTGATATGTATTGATTAAAAAGATGTTATTTTAGTTGATTCTTATTGAATTTTTTCATATTAATGAGCTTGGTGATCCGAATGCCCTTTAAGCTTGAGCTTAAAAATAATTAACTTTTAGGCTTGAGTTCAAGCTCGTTTTGGGCTTGTTCAAGCTGAGGTCAAACAAGCTCGGCTCAAATTCAGCCGTAAAGGCAACTCTTGGTCAACATTGAGCATTTGAATTTTTTTCCTTCTATATTCAATTAGTTTTTGTCAGAGCTGGAAATTTTGGATTTAGATGAACTCTAATTTGACTTACTTTTTTCTTCATGCAGCTTGCTTTGACCATTGTTTATATAGCTGTGGGTGTTTTTGTTGCTGGTTGGATTGGTAAATATTAATATCAACTCTGAATCAACTACCATCACATATCTTTTTTTTTCTCATGGATGATTTTTCTTTGCAGCCTTTAATACTAACTTTTTCTTTGCAATAGAGGTTTCATGTTGGATTTTAACTGGAGAACGGCAGACTGCTGTCATCAGATCAAAATATGTTCAAGTTTTGCTTAACCAAGACATGAGTTTTTTTGATACTTATGGTAATAATGGGGATATTGTGAGCCAAGTGTTGAGTGATGTGCTGCTCATTCAATCTGCTCTTAGTGAAAAAGTATGTTTGATCTAAAGCTTAGCCTTTCATGTCTTTGTCTTGCCTGGTATAAATATTTAATTGATTCTCTGGTGGGACTTCCCTTGGCCTTGGATGATGCAGGTTGGAAATTATATTCATAACATGGCAACATTTTTCAGTGGTCTTGTTATTGGGTTTGTCAACTGTTGGCAGATTGCACTCTTAACATTAGGCACTGGTCCATTTATTGTTGCTGCGGGAGGGATATCAAATATATTTCTTCATAGGCTTGCTGAGAATATTCAAGATGCATATGCTGAAGCAGCCAGCATTGCTGAACAGGTCTCACTTGTTCCTTCTCACTCTCGTCTACCATTTATAGCATCAATGTTCAGGCTTGGATTTCTCTCTTGTTAGCAAAAACTTTCTGAATGTTGGTTCTTTTAGAGTTTTAGAGTCTGAACTTTATAGATTATGGTGCTTTGTGGTTACTTCATTACGAATTTATTTACAGCGCCACCTTTGTTTTTGTTATGATCTTCTGTGTCTTTTCAAATCCTAATTGATGCATGACTTAGCATACTAATTTAAATAGTCTCATATAAAATAAAAAGGTGAGAGGAAGCAAGAAAGAAAAAGATATATCTTCTGTTTAGTTTTAATCTTGCAATCCTATGATTGTTGGAATATTTTTACTTCATTTTCTTCAAATCAGATGTACTGACTTTGGGTGTTGTTACTGGGGAATAATTTGAATTGAAGATTAATGTTGTCTCCCATGTCAACTGCACGATCTTTCTAAAGGGTTTGGTAAACGTGTTTATTATTTGGAAGTTTAATAACATAAAATTGGTGAATGGAACTAGTTCTTTACTCATGGATTTGTTGATTTAATGTACATAATGCTTATATTAGCTTGCCATCACTTGCTGTTCATAAGAAGAAAAGACAATAAAATTACCTACCAATGTACAATTACTTAATACTTTGAAGCTGGCTTTGAGAATCCCTTGTTAAAAATTGGTTTTAATCAAGAATGGTTGTAGTCATTATGGTGGAAAGTTTATTGACAAAGGTTCTAACATGAAAATAATTTGTTAAATTGTGCAGGCAGTCTCTTATATTAGGACCTTATATGCATTTACTAATGAAACTTTGGCCAAGTATTCTTATGCAACCTCATTACAAGCTACTTTGAGATATGGTATACTGATTAGTCTTGTGCAAGGACTTGGACTTGGATTTACATATGGTCTTGCTATATGTTCTTGTGCCTTACAACTTTGGGTTGGGAGATTCCTAGTTACACGTAACAAAGCTCATGGTGGTGAAATTATAACAGCTTTGTTTGCTGTAATTTTAAGTGGCCTGTAAGCATCTTATTCTTACTTTTTCCTGTTGCCTTTTGTTTCTAACTATCTTATTTATAATTTCTTCTGTCTCTTATAGTGGGCTGAATCAAGCAGCAACAAATTTCTATTCATTTGACCAAGGGCGGATTGCTGCTTATAGACTTTTTGAGATGATAAGCAGATCATCCTCAACTACTAATCAGGACGGAAACAGCCTATCATCAGTGCATGGAAATATAGAGTTTAGGAATGTATATTTCAGTTACCTTTCTCGCCCTGAGATTCCTATCTTGAGTGGATTTTACCTCACTGTACCTGCTAAAAAAACTGTAGCACTTGTTGGCAGAAATGGATCTGGGAAAAGCAGTATTATCCCACTCATGGAGCGTTTTTATGATCCAACATTAGGTAATATGGCCATGATACTGTTTTCATTAAAGTGGTTGCCTCACTATTTCTCTTAAAGTTCTTCTTAGTGATTATTTTTGCTGTAGATTCTAATGCTTTTTTCTTTTTGTGGTGCAGGAGAGGTTCTTTTGGATGGTGAGAATATAAAGAACTTGAAATTGGAATGGCTGAGAAGCCAAATAGGACTGGTCACACAGGAGCCTGCTTTGCTGAGTTTGAGTATCAGAGATAATATTGCTTATGGGCGGGATGCTGCTTTGGATCATATTGAAGAGGCCGCTAAAATAGCACATGCACATACATTTATCAGCTCACTTGAGAGGGGATATGAGACACTGGTAAAAAATTAAAAGTTGTATCATGATAAATTCTCTCCCTTAGTGTCTTCTCCTGGGAAATTAATTTATGTGCATTTCAGGTGGGTAGGGCTGGTTTAGCCTTGACAGAAGAGCAAAAGATAAAACTTTCTATAGCTAGAGCGGTGCTTTTAAACCCATCGATTCTTTTGCTTGATGAGGTCACTGGTGGGCTTGATTTTGAAGCTGAAAGAGCTGTTCAGGAGGCTCTGGATCTGCTTATGTTGGGACGTTCAACCATAATAATTGCTCGACGGCTTAGTCTTATAAGGAATGCTGATTATATAGCTGTGATGGAAGAGGGTCAACTTGTTGAAATGGGTACACATGATGAACTATTAACCCTGGATGGCTTGTACGCGGAGCTTCTCAAATGTGAAGAAGCAGCAAAACTTCCTAGGAGGTATGCATACCATGATGGGAAATATCATAGTAAAAGTGTATAGTTGTTTCTGGAATACTTGTTATGTTTTCTAAGTGTATCCTGCCTTCAAATTAAATAGCTATACATTTCTTCTACCTAACATATTTATGGAATGTGTTTTTCTGTCCAGGATGCCAGTCAGACACTACAAGGAAACTGCATCTTTCCAAATTGAAAAGGATTCTTCTGCAAATCACAGCTTCCAAGAACCATTATCCCCCAAAATGCAGAAATCACCTTCTCTTCAGAGAATTGGCATGTTCAGGCCCACAGATGGTGCTTTTGACTCGCTAGAATCTCCAGCAGTTCGTAGCCCGCCAGCAGAGAAAATGCTGGAAAATGGTCTGCCCTTGGATGCGTCTGATAAGGAACCATCGATCCAAAGGCAAGATAGTTTTGAAATGAGACTACCAGAATTACCAAAGATTGATGTACAGTCTGCAAATCAACAAATATCAAATGGTTCCGACCCTGAATCCCCTATATCACCCCTTTTGACATCTGATCCTAAAAATGAACGCTCCCATTCACAGACATTTAGTCGACCCCATAGTCACTCCGATGACATTTCAATGAAGATTAGAGAAGCAAAGGATACAGAGCATCGGAAAGCACCATCATTTTGGAGACTAGCACAGCTTAGTTTTGCTGAGTGGCTCTATGCTGTGTTAGGAAGCATTGGTGCTGCCATTTTTGGTTCTTTCAATCCTCTGCTTGCTTACGTTATTGCATTGATAGTAACAGAATACTATAAACGTGGTGAACATCATCACCTACGTCAGGAAGTAGACAAATGGTGCTTGATAATTACCTGCATGGGTATAGTGACAGTTGTTGCCAACTTTTTGCAGCACTTCTACTTCGGTATTATGGGGGAGAAAATGACTGAACGAGTAAGGAGAATGATGTTCTCAGGTATAAGAGCCCTTGGGTATCTTCATATTTTTTCCTTTGTTCCCCGAATTCTTTGTATGCAAACTCTATGTTATTAATGCTTTTCAATTATATGACAGCAATGCTGAGGAATGAAGTTGGTTGGTTTGATGAAGAGGATAATAGTGCTGACGCATTGTCCATGCGCTTGGCAAATGATGCTACATTTGTTAGAGCTGCTTTTAGCAACCGTCTTTCCATATTTATACAGGATAGTGCTGCTGTTATTGTGGCTGTACTTATTGGGATGTTGCTACAGTGGCGATTAGCACTTGTAGCATTAGCAACCTTGCCAATACTCACTGTGTCTGCCATAGCCCAGGTTTGCATTGTCATTACCTGCTTTTTATGATGCTATGAACAATTCTACCAAGATTTGATTTCGTCAAGGGCCCTAATCAATGTATCAGACAATACTTTTTTTCTCATGATCTTATTATTGTCTCTCATACATCCTTGTAGAATCAATTTTAGGGTGTTTCATGTATATCTTCAAGTCAGAGGATGCAGTCACAGCAAAATGATAAGCAGTTGGGCTCTTCATAACTTCCTTCTAGCCATAAGGAGTTGTGCCCTTTTGCTTGTATCCTCTGTACTGCAGCTTTTGTTTCTTCAAATTTTTGTTTTCTAATAAATCCTTTTAAAAGAAAGAAAATAAAATAGAAGAAGAAAGAAACAAAAAGGATGTTGTACTCCAACAGCAGTTTGCTATTTCATTTTTACTGATTGATGGTGGGTTGTGATATCTGACAATTTATATATTGCAGAAATTGTGGCTTGCTGGATTTTCAAGGGGCATCCAGGAGATGCACAGGAAGGCATCGTTAGTCCTTGAGGATGCAGTTAGAAATATTTACACTGTGGTAGCATTTTGTGCTGGCAACAAAGTAATGGAGCTCTATAGATTGCAGCTGAAAAAAATATTCAAACAGAGTTTCTTTCATGGGATGGCCATTGGGTTTGCATTTGGTTTTTCACAGTTTCTTCTTTTTGCCTGTAATGCTCTTCTTCTTTGGTATACTGCTATTTCCGTTAGAGATGGCCATATGGATTTGCCTACAGCTCTCAAGGAGTACATGGTTTTCTCTTTCGCAACATTTGCACTTGTGGAACCATTTGGATTGGCTCCTTATATACTTAAAAGGCGTAAATCTCTCACATCAGTTTTTGAAATTATAGATCGAGTGCCTAAGATTGATCCAGATGATAATGCAGCATTAAAGCCCCCTAATGTTTATGGAAGCATTGAGTTAAAAAATGTTGATTTCTGTTATCCAAGTCGCCCGGAGGTGTTAGTATTGAGCAATTTCAGTCTGAAAGTCAGTGGGGGACAAACTATAGCTGTGGTTGGAGTTTCAGGGTCTGGAAAAAGCACTATAATATCTTTGATTGAGAGATTTTATGATCCAGTTGCTGGTCAGGTTCTACTAGATGGGCGAGATCTGAAACTTTATAACTTGAGATGGTTGAGAAACCATTTAGGAATTGTTCAGCAGGAGCCCATTATCTTCTCAACGACAATAAGGGAGAATATAATTTATGCAAGGCACAATGCTAGTGAAGCTGAGATGAAAGAGGCTGCAAGAATAGCTAATGCTCACCATTTCATCAGCAGCTTGCCTCATGGTTATGACACACATGTAGGAATGAGGGGTGTGGACTTGACCCCGGGACAAAAACAGAGAATTGCTATCGCCCGAGTAGTGCTGAAGAATGCGCCCATATTGTTACTGGATGAAGCTAGTTCATCCATCGAGTCAGAGTCAAGTCGAGTAGTGCAGGAGGCTCTTGATACACTGATAATGGGAAACAAAACAACCATACTGATAGCTCATAGAGCTGCAATGATGAGGCATGTAGACAACATAGTAGTTCTTAATGGAGGGCGAATTGTGGAGGAAGGGACGCATGATTCTTTGGTAGCAAAAAATGGTTTGTATGTCTGTTTGATGCAACCCCACTTTGGGAAAGGTTTACGTCAACACCGATTGATATAGTTATATTTGGGATTGATTGTGACTTAAAAGTGGTTGATCTGTGTGGTTCTCATTCTGCTCATTTTGAATTGCTGTAAATGTTTACACGTGCTAGATTTTCCTGAATATGTTCTGGTTGGAGATTCCACGATGAGTTAGGGCAAATTAGAAGGATGAAGGATGAGGCCTGTAACAATATACCGGGATTGGCGGACACTTGCGGGAACTAGTTAAATTGTTTAAATATAGGACTTAGAAGTAAGAAGTTTGAAATTTGGTTGGGGTTGGATGCATATTCTTTATGGAGGCAAGCATTGTTAGATTGCAGTTGAAAGCTGCCTCCATGGTATATTAATTTGTTTATTAATCAGAAGATGGAAGTTAATTTTAGTCCTGCAGTATAGAGGTGTGTTTCTTTCTTGGCTATCCCAGTATTTGTAAGAGCAAAATTTTGTAACTCTGTTGAATCTGTGTTTCTGTAAAAATTTTACACTTGTGAAATCTGATTGAGTTTAGAAGAAGATAGAACCCAGGGGATAGTTGTAATCTTTGTAAATAAATATTTGTGATAGTTTTCATCAATGTCTTCTGATATATATTTACAACAAATGATAAAAATTTTGTTGCTCATTAGGATTAAACAAATATAGTCTCTCTTTTAAGAAAGTCGAGCTTGATAATATAAAATTTCAGATATCAAGCACTCTGAAAGAGTCTGCCACCAGTTTTAGCTTATTCCGGAGCTTTTTCCATCGTCTATCAAGTGCACCAACAACCAGTGTGTAATATCTCCCTGAATCAAATCACATATTTAGTACCAAATTGTTTCAAATGGAAATTCTAAGTTCTCCAGCTACTGATAAAGGAAGACAGTTTATGGAAACTCGAGAAATCGAACTTGGATGATTACCATTGGCAATGGCTATGGTTGCGAAGGAATGGCTTGAGTAATTTGGGGAAGTCAATTTGTATTCAAATGCATAGTAGTTTTTCCCATCTATAGTCCTCTGCATTCAGTAGGGAAAATGAGAAATTTTGTGGTCCGAAAGGAAACGTATCTCTCTAAATTGGAGAATTAGATATAGAATTACAAACCTCTTGCATGTCTTCTATGTCAGCAATTTGATTTGGTGTGGCATATACATGCTTAACCAAATTATAAACAACCTGCACAACAAACAAATAGGTGAAGTAAAGGATCCTCTTCATTGTTAAATTTAGATTAAGCCCAGAAAAAATGATCATTCATCACCTCATTCACAGGACCCAAATCATGGATATCCTTTTTGTCAGTTGGTATAAATCTCACTCGAACAAACTGAAACTGCAAGATTCTGTCCTTGAACGCAGAATCATGTCCTACGAAGTCACAATCCTAAACAAGAATCACCAAGACATATGCTGAGTTTAAGCTTTTTCTTCCAAAATGAACTATCATTTGCTCAACTTACTATCCAATCCGAGGGGTAAATATACGAATACCCGTCTCTAGGATCAACAAACGCCTGATAATTTTTAGGAATCCCTACACAATGACAGCAATCAGGGGGGTTTAATGTCAGATTAAGTTGCATATCAAGGTATCAATTCCATAGAGATTATATATATAGGTCCTGTTACCTTGAGCTAAGAGAGGATTCGTAGGGAGTAATCTTGCAGTCAGAATTCCAGCTCCCAACAGTAGCAGCCGTCTCTTGCAATTACCTAAATTCAACAAAAAAGAATAAATATATGACTTCTCACAGAAAAATTGATCTGGGTATTTCTAGAACATGATTTTTCATCATGGGTATCCTACTTTCTTCAATGGAAGCGGTCTCTCTTGGGCATGTGATAGAGTTTTGACAAGAAAAAAGATTTGGATGGGGCACATTCAACTGAAACATAAGCAAGACATCAACAGGATGTTAGTAGTGTGAAAGAATGTTAAAATGTGAAAATGAAAATGAAGGACAGACCTTGTTTGATAAGGGACAAGAAACACAGAGAGATGAAAGTGCCATGTTTTCAGTAAAGAGAAGCAAGTTCTCACGATAAGATGGATAGTGGATAGTGCAGTTTGGCTTTATGTGGCTCAGGACCTTGTGGATTTGTTTCCCTCTCTTCTTGTATTGGTTTATGATTTACTGGATGATTGATTTTAGTTTTTTTTTTTTCTCAACAATTAAATAACTATAATATATGCACTTAAAACTATCAAATTCACATAATATGTTTTCTGTTTTATAAATTATTAGTTGGACTAGTTTAAATTACATAAGATTAATGAACTCAATTGATAAAGTAAAATCTTTTTTTTTTTCTAGGAGAGAGCATTTATTTCTCAATTCTCAAATAATAATGTTATTCATATATGCATTTGGCCAGGTTTGGTACTTATTTACCTGTGCATGCAATCTATTACTGAAAAAACTACTATATATTTGTTGTGTAATTATCCAGGTTTAAAAGGGGAAAATAATTTTCTAATTAAAGTTTAATCTCTTTGAAATTAATTAAAGTTTAATTAATTTTCTAATTAAACTTGATTGTGTCATATTCATATCAAAATAAATTTGTTTGACATTGATTCATTCTCTACAGATTGTTTCCACTCTCAAAAACTAGACTTAAGCCAAAGAAAAATCAAACTACAAATTTGAAACCCAAAAAAAAAAAAAAAATCCCTACTTAAATTTCTTAAGGCTACTCCTAAATCAGGTGCTCAAAGAAGTTATTCAGAAAGCTCCGTGTCAACATATCTAGTTGTTTTTTCTGCTACTCCATCAATCTGATCAGCAAGAATTTTAGACAATAGAGGCAAAGTGTCTTCAATCCCTTTTCTTGACAGAAACTGAGTAATATCCTTCAGAAAACGTCAATTGATCAGTATCACCTCATCCACCACTTGAAGCAATTCAGGTTTCACAAAGGTTGTCGCCTCTTCATATTCTTTCCCCAGACCAGAAGCATGGCTGAGCTCATACATATCTTCATCTTCAATATAACATGTCAATATAATTAATACGTTTCTGAAATCAATACCCTTTTCGGGATTTAGAGCACTGACCAAGGCATCCATAGCCGAAGAGTGAGCCTTGTCAATTTTGTCTAAGATTACAACACTGTATGGCTTATTCTTCAGAGTGTTAACAAATGTACCAACAAGACATGAAGCTGAATCAGGATCCGTATATTTTTCCATGTCAATTCGGATAAGGCAATTATCTTCTTCTTCGTAAAGCTCATTGGCATTAGCTTCAGCGAGCTTATATTTATAACCACCATTAGAACGCACAAAAAGAAACAATCCCAGTGGCCTCCCTGAAGAATTACTATCAACCTTTGGCACCAAAAGAGAATTTATAATTGAATCTTTGAGCTTCACAAACCAAGAAGATGGTATCCCAGTAAGTTCAGTTCCCATCTCTGCAATTTCAGTAACACCAATAACATTTGATCTTTCCATAAACTTGTCGTGAAGTTGTATCCTCTCATCATCATGTAAAGCAAAAGCAAAATAATCATCGGTATTCAAATCTTTACGTTCACAAGCTTCTTCAAGAACAAAAAAGAATGTTTCTTTTTCACCACCCAAAATTGGATATTTGGAATATCTTGCAATACGCAGGGCCAAGATGATGCCTTCATAATCGAATGCAACTCCGTAGAGCTTCTTCAGCTTCAATATTTCTTCATGAATATCATCCATGACGGAAAATCTGTGTGAATGTGCAACTGAATTGTGATGTTTAATGATTGTTACTTATATGTAGAGATAATTTTCTCGTTTCATATGGATTATATTTCCATATCTTGTCTTTGATAATGATTAAAGTAGGCGATCGAATCCCACAGAAATTTCATAGTGTATAAGTAAATCTGGTATCTATATAGAAATGAAATTCTAATTTCACAGGGACCTTATTTCCTTGATATTGTCTGAAATATAAAAGTTGCCATTACATGGGCTTCTATCCAATGGCCATGGCTGGCTGGCTGGCTGGCGCTCTCAAACTCAATCATAAGATGATTGCAACACAAACTCTCAGAAGAAGTTCCGTACACCAAATAGTAGGGATAAACTAGTTATAAAATTACATTTTTACCCCTATACAAAAGCAAAGACTTCATCGATTGACAGATAGGTTAGAAAAATAAATTTTTCGAGTTCAAAAGATAAAAAATTATTATTTCATCAAAATACTGATGAAAAACAATCAATTAATCTTATTTTGAATCAATTTTAATCTTAAACCTAAATATTTCTTTTACGTATTTGAAAAATAAATACTTCACCATACACCACTTTGTAGCTTCATTTATTCAAAGAATTATTAATGAGTCGGTTATTAATATTTGAAATAAAAATATTCTTCCACAAGAAAAAAGATATTACTTTCTATATTAATGCTGATACATACAAACCTAGTCTATTTTAAAACATGTGCATATTGATTAGTGATTTAATCATTCAATTACCTAAAATTAATTAATTTACATAATCACTCAAATGGATTTGAAACATTTTAAATAAATAAATGATACCCTTTACCTTAATCAACTTAAATAAGTCTAGAACCACATCATTGATAAATCAGCCCGAACTATAGTCAATGGTCTATCATTTGGACGGTTTGTATTAAATCATGGTTGGACCCACTTCAAGAGCCGACAAACACAATACCTAAACTCACCATCCATTTTAGCACATGATCATTTGAATATTCAACGGTCGGCCCTCTCAATCCAAAAAACTCGCCGCCCTAACTCCACCAGGTTTTTATTCATCAAAATTTTTTGGCCACACAATTATCTAGCGGGGCCCTTCTCTCACTTGGTCGGCGATCCCATATCTCTTGATCGCCGATTTCGCCGAAATAAAATCACCTCATCACCGTACACGTGTCACCACATTCAGAAAACGCGAGTCCCGGTTGACAGCTGTATTGTCACCGACATGTGCATTAAACAGACACTCCTGATTGGCCGTTCAGTGACTTTTACCAAGTACTGGCTGTGCCGCTATTTCTGTTACGTATGGAATATAAATAGGAACCCTACTGAAACACTGAGCTTCACAAAGCAAAGCAAAACGAGAGTGATCGGTGAAGCTTTTGAGAAAAGAATTTTCTCTGCTTTACTGAAAGAGAAAAATTATACAAAATGCCGATTTACAGAATTGCCATTGGAAACCCGGGAGAGGCGAGCCAGCCGGACGCATTGAAGGCGGCTCTAGCGGAGTTTTTCTCAATGATCATTTTTGTTTTTGCCGGAGAAGGATCTGGAATGGCCTTCAGTAAGACCTTCAAATTGAATTTAATTTGGTTTGTGTGTATAGCGATATATTCATGCTACATAATTTGGTGATCAAATGATTAAAAGGCTGATGTTTCTAATTTGTGGCAGATAAGTTAACGGATAATGGTTCAACGACACCGGCAGGGCTTGTAGCCGCATCACTGGCTCATGCATTTGCCCTATTTGTGGCGGTTTCAGTCGGGGCAAATATTTCTGGAGGTCATGTGAACCCTGCTGTGACATTTGGTGCATTTGTTGGAGGACACATCACATTGTTGAGAGGAATTTTGTATTGGATCGCCCAGTTGCTCGGATCAGTTGTTGCTTGCTTACTGCTTAAGTTTTCCACTGGTGGATTGGTGAGTAAATTGTCAATTTAGTGTTTGAAAATTTTGAGCTCAATCGCATTGGTTCTTACAAATGCCTAATTTAAATTTACTGTGATGAAATTGCAGGAAACATCAGCATTTTCACTGTCATCTGGGGTCTCTGCATGGAACGCTTTGGTTTTTGAGATTGTGATGACCTTTGGACTCGTATACACAGTGTATGCGACAGCAGTGGATCCAAAGAAAGGGAATGTGGGGATTATTGCACCTATTGCTATTGGTTTCATTGTGGGTGCCAACATTTTGGCTGGTGGTGCTTTTGATGGAGCATCCATGAACCCAGCAGTCTCCTTTGGCCCTGCTGTGGTCAGCTGGACATGGACTAACCACTGGGTCTACTGGTTAGGTCCATTTGTTGGTGCAGCCATTGCAGCCATTGTCTATGACCACATCTTCATTGGCGACAGCTCGCATGAACCACTTTCCAACAGTGATTTTTAAATACTTCATCTCCTTTGTCAATTACAAACACCATTCTCTCTCAGCTTTTTAGATCATGGAGAGAATAAAGTTTGAAAACAAAGTTGGGTTTATTTATACTTCTATTTAGGTGTGTTGTTGTCTTCATTTATGTTACAGGAGTGGAAGTGGGGAGCTTCTTGGTTGTCTTTACTTGTTATAGTTGTGAATTTGTGTTGTTTAATTTGCAAATTCCTGGTTGAAAAATTCTCTGTTTCTGGTCACCTTTCTTGGACTAAAACAATCATAAACAGTCTCAGATTGATTAAAAAGTAAAACACATCTTAAAAAAAAAAAAAAACCTTTCAAAAGGCTTCAAAATTTTGACCATTGAATACGAGGAAAAAGCTAGTTATAAGTATGGTATACGAATCATGAATTAAAAATTTAATTTTTTTTTATCGTATCTCATATATTTTTTAAATAATAAAATAATAAAAAATTTTAATTCACAAACAATCTTTTAAAAGATATTACAGATATTTTTACATGATTTTTTATTTATATTATTTCGTAATATAAAAGTGTTTTGTAAGATATAAATTTGAGATGATAGTGAACTTGTATGGGTCACATCAGAGGCTTAATTAAGATGTTTGCTGGGTTTTCAATTTCATACTTTTGGGCCCTTCATTAATGAAAAATTGGACTTTAAAAAGCTGAATTCTATGAATCCCAATTCTAGTTAAAACTGTCAGCCAATCAAAATAATGGATTGAAGTTTATTCTTAATTCCCAATTGCTATTTGGGTTATTTTCCAAGACTCCTCTGAGAAATCAGCAGCACTTTCCCCTCACTTTTCCCTTGCTATTTTTTAAATTTTGTACTGACTATAAGGTCTAATCCTTAGATTTTTCTTATTTTCCATACCCTGGTTTAATTAATAATAATAATATTTTATCAACGATTCAACTCTAAGCAATCAGTCTAAACCAATGAACTAGCAACTGAAACCAGAGATGAGATGAGAGAAGTATATGATTTCTTTCTCCTCTTTGAAGATTGAACAGATAATAATTCCCTTCCGTGATTAGACTTTCAATATTTTATTAATATTTTAAAAGCACCATCATTTTCGGGACCTTGCTTGCCGGTTTGATATTTGATTTTTTTGAAATACTGATAATCCGCCTGCTTATATTATATAGATATATTCAGCATTATTGAAGACATTAAATTCAATAACTGCAACGAGGTTTCCCCAGGTTGACTTTTATGAGTAATAATAGGCTGTTCAGTGTCTAGAAGGCCTGAACAATAAGCTTTTCTTGATTAAGAATCTATGCGCATCATAACAGAGCCGCAAATTTTCATGGACTCTCCGGATTTCATTGAAACGATAACTGTGGCAACTGTATAGAGCTTTCCTTATTGACAATGAATAATACAAAGCCTTTCATGGACTCTCAGGATTTTATGGAAATTTGCCTTCACAAACCCATCTGGGTATGCTTAATAGGAAACTCTTTCCTGTGTTTTACTTCTTGGACAAACTTGTATGAACACCTTGTGTCACTTGATTGGGTCGCCATTTCAGCATCCTTCACCAAACTTCGCCACCTAATCCCATCAGAAGTTGCCAGGATGAGGGGATCCACTGTAACTATCTCTTGTAAACGCTCGGCTAATGTGATCTCCTCTTCCTGATTTGTGAAGCCCTCCAATTTCACCACTTTTAGATTTCTCAATTTTGTGTGCTTACCAGCTTTTTTGGAGCATGTGGCTGTGCTCGTCGTGCAGTAGCTTTCAGCATCAATCTGCACAGCTAAAATCCGCTATTGATTAATTTCTGCAGAGTTTTAGTTGAAATGAAAACTGAGAGATCACTTACAGTTACAAAGAGTCGCTCCAAGGAAGGGCAAAGCTTGAGGAAGGAGATTAAAGAGTCACTGTTGTATCCATCGTTAGAATTGTCAATCCACCACAACTCTTTTAGATTATAGAACTGAAATTCCGCCCTCAAAGAGGACAAGCAAGGACAAATCAATGCCTGCAGGAAAGTTTTGCATAAGTTGCAGGATGAAAGTAAGAAAGTAAAAACCAATATCATAAGATAGAGTTTGCCCTTGGACATACCTCAAAAGTCCATTTGCATAGTGTCAGAATTTTGGCATTCTTTATTGTTAATAAAACTGGGTCAAAGTCACATCTCTTGTAGCTACCATATCCAGGGCCTTGCCGGGAATCGAACATGGCATCGGCCAGGTTATAGTGAAATTCAGGCCAAACTGAAGGAAGCAGTCCTCTATATCGGAAAGTTTTGAGTTTGGGAGACTTGAGATGGATATAAGTTAGTTGCGGGCAATCGAAGACGGTCAAATGCTGTAGCTTTGTATTGGAGTTTATGGACAAAGATGTCAGCCCATTGCAGTCTGTGATCTTCAGGTTCTCAAGAAACTGAAAACTCGAAACTGTTGATGAAACCGCCTCATTGGAAATATGGTTAACTGAGATTAGATTAAGAGTTTTGACAAAGAAGGAAGGGGTGGTTGGCTGGTGGCCAGGGTTTCCACAATTCAACTCCAATTCCAAACCAAACTGCCTGTGTAAATCCTGTCTCTGAGCAGAGAAATCTAAATGAAGTCTATTATTGGGTGCAATGATAGCTGAGAGGATGCCATCTTTGCCAAAATGAAATCGAAGCCTCCTGGTGTTCTTTGTTGGATTGTGCTCATTGAAATTAGTAAGAAATCCTGAAATTGCGCTGGCAACCTCTTCTTTGGTTCCATGTTGAACCAAAGCCAGGTTCCACAGAAGCCTCCACCGGTTTGACAGAAAAATGGTTTGAATTGCAGACTCAAAAGGGAGCAAAGAAATTATGTGAAAAAGGATTTCATCAGGCATCCTACTGATCATATCACCTTCCATAACTGAATTCCTGCATCAGTATTTTGTTATCAACAATCTCAATATAGAGCAGAAAAGAAAACAATTTAAAAAAATCCAGGGATGTTCTTACCCTCTTTGATCTCCAGCGATGTCTGTTAAACGGGGAGAATCAAAGGTAAATTATATGTGATTGAAGGAAGCTCCAGCGGTGGTCAAATTCCAGATATGGCAGACAGATTTGAATTAATTAGTTTATTTTTTAGTCACTAATGGAATTTTGTTGCTTAAACTTATTAAGGCAAGAATGTAGAAATATTGTTTGACATTGTCAAGTAAGACAAACTATTATTTATATTTCCCAACAGGGCCTTGTTGAGGAAGGCAAATGGCAGTGATTTATAATTGCTTTGTTCAAAAAATCTCAAGTTAAGATTCATTTCCTTATATTTATTCCAAATATCCAATTGAAACACATTGATTAAAGAATTATTAGTTGAATATAGATATGTCGGCTGCTGCAATTGACTTATACATGTATGCAAAAGTAGTTGGGTCTCCCAGCGGCAAAACCAAGTTTTAAGAAGGAGATCAAGACACTGCAGTCAAGGTAACCACTTTTTGATACGATTAATGGATGAATCAATTTCTGAAGCAAAAAAGTGTTTAAAAATCTACCTTGAATGAGACTAGAAAGAATAGATGAATGTTTGAGTGGCAAGTGGAACAAAGACTAAAAAGTTATCAGAAAGAACTCAACAAATTCTATGCCATTTAGGATTGAGGTAAAGAAACCACTCTTAAAGCTATATCCAGGACCTCTCTGAAATTAAGCATGACATGCATCTACCAATTCCAAATAAAAATTGAAATGAAAACAGGGGAGTAGCCCACGATACCGAAAAGATTTATGTTAGAAAGCTTCACAAATATGCAAAGACTTTAACTTTCGAAGCTTGAACTAGCAAAAATGCATATAGATGGTAAACGTTTGCCGTCTGCAATAGTTAAACTTTCAAGAAAATCTGAAACTAGACACAACACTGCCTCACCGGTGTTGTAATTTTCTGAGAGCAGATAAAGAGTTTTGACGAAGAAATTAGAGGGAGTGGCGTTTTGGAAATTCTTGTTTCCAGTTGAGAAATCAAAATGAAGCTTGTTATTGTTATTAGGGGAAATAGCAGCTTTGTCAAAGCTGAAACTTCCAAAATCATTCAGAAACGTAGAAACGTTTCGGGGGCGTTTTGGAGATTTGCGATTTGCTCGTTCGATCAGCGCCCAAGCCCTAATGTACGTAATAAAGCAAATCCCAGTACAAAAATATCATGTTGAAATATGGGTATTTTTGTCCTTCCACAAATTTTATTAATTGTGACTATTTCCCTCAGACTTTGCTAGGGTTTATCGTATGTTCTGTCTTTCGAAGGAGAAGCCATAAGGAACATGGTGTTGTCTAATAAGAAACTTAAGCAGAAGCTGAGGGCTGCAATAGCAGAAAATCTAACATCGTCACCCACAATACCCAGTTCCAATGGGGGCAACATTGAATCTTCGGGACCCGACACGGACCCGAGTTCAAAGCCGCAGTCACTGAAACAGCTTTTGGACTCGGTTTCCGTGAAACCCAGATTGTCAAAAAGAGAGAAGAAACGCAGAAGAACCCTCGATTCTTTTCCCAGTTCAGAGAGTGTCAATGACGAAAATGACAAGAGAGCTGATGAAGAGAGAAATAGAGTTGAAGAAGAGAACAAGGAAGATAGTGTTGATAGAAAGAAGAAAAAGAAGAGGAAGAGGAATGATGAAGAAAGGAAGAAACTAGATGATGGTGAAGAAGAGAGTGGTCTTGTGAAGGAAACTAAGAAGTTTAAGAAGAACAAGAAGAAGAAAAAGCAGAAGAAGATGAAAGCAAAGGCGAAGAATGAGGAAGAGAACAAAGGTTGTGATGGACTTGTGGGAAATGAAGAGCCAAATAAGGAAAACGATGGGTAATGTATAGTTTTCCCAGCTGAGATTTATGATTAAATATAGCTGCTTTTACAGTTTTCATTGATGATTTGATTGATTGTTTGGAGCTATAGTTCTTTTCTAATTTGCTGAATGCAGCAGAAAAGATATAATACAGTATAATTCAGTCGTCTGATAGAGGCCATTGTGTTCTATAGAGATTTCTTAGTATAATACATATGAAAACGGCAGAAAGAAAGCAAAATAGTAACATATGGTGTAAGAGGAATTTTACTGGACGCAGCCTGATCTGTATATTGGTTGTGAATATATTGCTGTCTTTTTTAATATTTCGGTCAAAAGGTTTGGCATTTAAAATGTTCAAAGGATGAGATATCTAAGCAATAAGTTGTGTTTTGCTTTGTAGTGCCGACATTAGTTCTTAAGTAATGAAGAAATTGGGTTTATTTTTATTTTTTATTTGTCTCTTTTTCACATTAACATTGAGAAAGAGCCTCATGTTTATTTTTTGTCTGATCATTTTTTAAGTTTTGTGCCTAAGTTGACTTGGCCAGTGGCTTTAGGAGGATTTTCAGTTAATAGAAGAGTGTAGCAAAATGTTTCCTACACTCAATTTGATTCATTGTATTGCTATGCAGTCAAGTGAACAGTAATGTTGCCACAAAAGTTTATGTCGGAGGTATTCCCTATAATGCAAGTGAGCATGATATTAGAACATACTTTGAAGGTTGTGGCTCAATAACAGAAATTGATTACATGACGTTTCCTGATACCGGGAAGTTTAGAGGAATTGCCATTATTAGTTTCAGGGTAAGTTTCTTTGTGTATTGCTTTCTGCAATTAAATTATGCTTGCCTGTGACTGTTTGAAAAAATTGAGAGTAATTTTAAATTTGCTAAAAATTTAATTGCTCTGTTGTTCTTTCGATATTGATATTTTTTGGTCTTTCATCAATATTTGTGGCACATTTGTTGCTAGTAGTTAAAATAAGTGCTTTTCCAGTGTACAAACTTCTGAGAGCACTGACATTGTATGTTATCTGCTATTGTATTGTGCCATAAGTTAGTCTTGTAGTACTTTACCTATATATCCTCCTTATCTTGCTTCAGTTTGTCATTAATACTATGACATGTAAATGCCTTAAGTCAAAATTTCACATGGCGGGTGGATGATCATGATCATTTCTTACTCTTCAAGGAGAAATGTTGAAATTTTGCAAAGGCAATGAAGTTCAATTTAATCCAAACTTTGGAACTGCTATCTTTAAAATAGGTTTAAAAGGTTACAATTTTTTTTATAACTGAAAAGTAATCCTTTGATTAATTTTCATTTCTTGGCTCTTTTTAACTTTTTAAATTATTCCCTCTGCAGACTGAAGGTGCTGCAAAACGAGCCTTGGCTCTTGATGGATCTGAGATGTGAGTGATATGTAAAATATGTTTTCTTCAATTAGCAAAATCATTGTTCTTTCCCAGATCTCATCATGTTTATGGAATTCCCAATGTCTCAGGGATGGGCTCTTTCTGAAAATCCAGCCCTACAAGATGACAAGAGTCACTATAGCCAATAAAGCACTTGATTTTGTCCCAAAAATTGTGGAAGGCTATAATAGGATTTATGTTGGGAATTTATCATGGGATATTACCGAGGATGATCTGAGAAAATTTCTCTCTGATTGCAAAATATCATCCATACGTTTTGGGATGGACAAAGAAACAGGGGAATTCCGAGGCTACGCCCATGTAGATTTTGCTGATAGTATGTCTTTGTCAATGGCACTAAAGTTGGATCAGCAGATTGTCTGTGGAAGGCCTGCCAAGATAAGTTATGCAGTTCCGCCAAAGAAAGGTGTAAACACCCAATCCAGGACTGCCCCAGCAAGTAATGTGGCAACTACTAATATTACTGATAACACTGCAAGTAATGTGGTGACTAGTAATATTACTGATAACAATACTGCCAGTAATGTGGCAACTAGCAATGGTACTGATAATTCTGGAGTGGTTACAGTTAGTGGTAAGATCAGGAGACGAACATGCTATGAGTGTGGAGAAAAAGGTCATCTTTCTTCAGCCTGCCCCAAGAAAACTGCTGATACTACAAACTCCAGTACAAGTTGAACGTTTTCTAGATATCACAAATGTCATTCTTTCAAATTTAGACAGACAGAAGTGTTGTATCTTTCATGGTTATTATATGAACTTCAGTTTTATAGTTTGAAAGCAAGCTCCTTTATCCTGTTTTGTTGAAGTTTAAGGTAAATTCATGGAGTTGGCCAGGGAAAACTTATTCCCAAGTAACTTTTGATTGCGTAATGTCTTCCATTTCAATAACAGGACGAGGTATTCTGGTTTTGAAGAAACTGCAGTACACCAGGATGATATTTGTTGCCCTCTGTACTTGATGAAACTCTTCAGTACTTGCAAGCTAGCATAAAATATAAATAAATAAATAAAAATCTGAATTACAGCAGGTTAGAAATGGTTTTGAAGAAAAGGTGAAAAATAAAAATGGTTACTAATATTAATAACAAGAATACAGAAAAGAGATAAGACTCTTCTATCATTTGCTTATAAAGAAAAATATGCACTCACACTTTATGCCTTGAATATTTTTAAAACAATTAAAAACTTTTCTTATTTTACCAAAACTTGACCAAATGTTAGTACTTAACATGGGCAGTATTGCCTGTCCTCGACAAATTTGGTATCATCTAAACCAAAAGGATATTCATATAATAATAATAATGAAGAAAATATATGATGGAACAGCATGTCCATAAGACTACAAAACGATTTATGAATTTGTTTGTTCTCACTTCTTTGCGCTACATTGTCTTCGGCTTTAATAAAAAATCGTCTCACGTTGTTCTCTTTAAAGCCTGCCTTTCTTTTCTTTCTCCAATCCATCTTTCCATAAGCTCTCTCTTCTTTTCTTTAGTTACTGCATGTTTTCAGACCCAATACAAAACCACTATAATATATAACACCAACACTCTTGCTTCAATACCAAACCGTATTCATCGTTTTATTACTGAAGAATTCTTTGATTTTGTTTGTCTTTTATGGGACCCATTAGAGGATTGAAGAAGAGAAAGAAAGTTGAGAAGAAAGTTGACCAAAATGCCTTCGTTTCTGCTGCTTCTTCTTTGTTGTCCCAACCACAGCCCTTGGATTGGTGGGATGACTTCTCCAAGAGAATTTCTGGTATTAAACATTTTACTTTTCACTATTTCTTTATATTCTGCATTCTTTTCTTCTCTGCTTCGTTATATTGCTGATTGATTTTAATGTGTTGAAGTTCATTTTGTGTGTATGGTATGCATTTGATTGTTTCTCGTTGGGTACGCTGGTTATAATATATATTTGGTGAAATTTTATGACATGGGTCGGATTCAGTTTGCTGTAATTTGTTTGATCTTCTTATGAACTTCATCATTGTAATAATATTCTGTATGAATTCACAGTAGGTTAAACGCTTTCACTTCTTTGGCTGATTGTGCATTGCTATTTCTTGATGTTTGTTTATTTACATGTCTTTATGAGGGCTCTGAATATTGCATACTTGCTTTGCGTTTAGTGTTATTCAGCTTCTGTTGATACTTCACATACGCAGAGTAGTTTTAGTAGCTATTACTGGTATGGTGTCTTTGTGATTGTTTTCTGGATTTAAGGGGATGTTCGAATATTGATGAAATATATAGTTTCCACAAAGATTATGGGCTTGTATATTTTTTATTTATTGGATTGTTGATGATTGAACCTAGGATCTGTCCTAGAACACATTACTGTAAACTTCAGCACCTCTGCTAGAGCTCTGCTTGTGTCACTTAAAAAGTTTGGGATAAAATTGTATAATGCCTTAACTGTATGGCATTCTGTTACATCTAGGTTATGCATTACACATTGAATTACTGTATTTTGAAAGACTAAATCATGTTCACTGTTATACAGTTCTATTTCCACTCGCATATATTGTGATCTGATTTGAAAGATTTTTCACATCCTGGGTTGCTACTCTGTGGTTGCCTGATGATCAATCAGTCTTTTTTTTTTTCCCCCCTATTCTACACTGTGTAGAGATCACTTGCAATCTGTGTCTATTGAAAAGTTGAGATCTAAATTGAACTATTAATTTTTACCATGAGCAATAGTCTTTTTGGTTTAACATATGTTTTGTTTCTTGAAAATTACTTAGCAAGTTCAGATGTAGTTCCTTGTTTTCCTTTTGCCTTTTCCTTAGCTTGGTTAGATTTCAGCTGAAACACTATCCAAACCACACCTGTGTATAACTGAAATTCTTTAGCTTCGAAGTGCTTTTAGAACAATAGAAGATGAAGATTCACTTAGTTGAAAGAGGCAAATAAGCTGTAATCATCAAGGATTGACTTTAGTAACGCAAGGGTTCCCATGTTGCTTCTCAAATGAAAGGAAAAATAAAAGTGATCAAGTTCTTGATTGGTGTATGTTGTTGTCCAACTTGACTTACAGAGTCTGAGTCGTTAAGATTAGTTGGTTTAATATTCTTTAGCATAGTAATTATAAAGTAGAGATGGCATGCTGGTCCAAGATGCCCTTAATATCCATGTGACCTCTGCATCTTATACCATGAAGCTTACTCATGCAAGTGAAGAACTTGGTCAAGACAAAAAGTATGTACTCATATGAAAAGAAATAACATTTTTACGTAATTTCTAGCAAACCCTCCAAAAACACCTAATGCTGGCTTCATGTGCTGAGTACCCAAGGATCATAAGCAGCCCATTAATCAGGGTCCTGAAATAGTGTGCAAGATTTTGTTTTTGTTTTACTGATAGTTTCCATTATATTTCACTTAAGTATTTGCTTCGGGACTTGCAGTCCTTTTCAAGTACCTTTTTATTATTCACAATTTTTTGTAAAATATGTGCCAGTCTGTAACAGAAATCCCCAGTGTAGCAGGCAACTACATTTATTTCCAGTGAATGAATCATTGTATTGTTTATGGTCCGCATGGCAGTATAACATTGACAGTGTTAACCTGGACAAATGCAAGCTTTTCAATGGCCAGTTTGAGATTGGGATGTCTTAAGTGCTGATAATATTATGTTCTTGTACCAAGAAAATCCATACTGTAGGATCAGTTATGTGGAGGTGAAATGCTTGCCTATAAAGTAATACTACATGTATAAACGAATTATACAAATTTATATGTACAAATTGAGGAGCATTTGAGTGGATGATTTCGAAGTAAGAGAAAAAATAAACAATCACATTACCCAATCATAAATTGCCACCTCAGTTTTTACAAATAAACTAATAAAATTTGTTTGTATGCATAGTTTTATTTTATGTTAAAATAGTTGTTTTACAGTGGTTTAAGTGAATGCTTCTAATAAACATATGGGTGCACTAATTGACAGTCAGGAAGGAACTTCCATTTCCACATGGATAAGTAAAAATCATAGTCTGCTATTTTCAGATAGATAGTAATTCCCCTTTTTGTTGAAATAATTCAGGTTAGGTTTTACTATCTCGTGTTGATTTTGGCTGTCTCAATGTAGGCTGAACAATCTACCTCTTGTACTTTAATTTCATGATAGTTGAATTCAAGTGTTCTTACAAAATAATGATAGTTTGATGTTCCATTTTTATACTTGAAAATTGACATGAATGTCAAAGTTCACATCCAAGAGTGATTATGTTGTATTTTCCACCTTTAGGCCCTCTATCTGAATCAAAAAATTTGAAGAAATTTGAATCTGTATTCAAAATCTCAAGAAAGACATTCGACTACATATGCTCACTTGTGAAGGAAGATATGACACCCAGGCTATCGAGCTTTGCCTTTTCAAATGGTGAGACTCTTTCTCTAAATGATACGGTAGCCATTGCCCTTAGGAGGCTAAGCTCTGGTGAATCATTATCAAGCATTGGCGATTCATTTGGGTTGAATCAATCAACTGTTTCCCAAATAACCTGGCGATTTGTTGAATCAATGGAGGAAAGGGGGCTCCATCATCTCCAGTGGCCCTCAACTGAAGCAGAAATGGATGGGGTAAAGTCCAAGTTTCAGAAAATCCGTGGCCTTCACAATTGCTGTGGTGCAATAGATATTACACACATTGTCATGAATATACCAGCGGTGGACCCTGCCAATAATGTTTGGTTTGATCGTGAGAAGAACTACAGCATGATTCTGCAGGCAATTGTGGACCCTGAGATGAGATTCCGAGACATCATTGCTGGCTGGCCAGGAAGTTTAAGTGATTCTCTTGTGCTCCGAAGTTCTGGCTTCTTCAAACTCGCTGAAGAAGGAAAGAGACTAAATGGAAAGAAATTACAACTACCAGATGGAACAGAATTAAGGGAATATATAATAGGGGACACAGGTTTTCCCCTATTGCCATGGCTTATTACTCCTTATCATGGAAAAGGCCTCTCAGAACTTCAACTGGCATTCAATAAACGACATTCTGCAACACGAATGGTGGCACAGATGGCATTGGCCAGGCTGAAGGAGGTGTGGAGGATAATTCATGGAGTAATGTGGATGCCTGATAAGAACAGGTTGCCAAGGATTATTCTTGTTTGCTGCTTGCTGCACAATATTATCATAGATATGGAGGATGAGGTCCTAGATGAGATGCCATTATCATATCATCACGACTCAGGTTATCGGCAACAGAATTGTGAATCTGTTGACAAAACTGCCTCGATTGTGAGAGAGAAATTTTCACTCTACTTACCTGGAAAATTACCCCCTTGAGATGAGCCGCCTTCATTAAAATAACCTTGCTGATGATGCACACTACCATCAGTTGCTTTGGAAGGTTTTCACTGGTCAAGCCATTTTGTTTTTACAGAGAACTGTAGCAAATTCATGTAACATGAATGCTATTATTAGATGTCCTCTTTTAGTTGAATTTGGAAATTATGATATTTGAAAGTTAGTGCATCCATGTGAACACACATCAAACAAGAATAAATCATTTTCCAGAGAAACTGAGAGACTCTTTAAGTATGAAGTTCAGAAGATGCACTCTCTAAAGTCTCAGTATATATCCAATTTACAGAAATCAGTTATACACTAGTCAAGTATATTGGTGAATGGTGTTCAATCATTTGAAGGATATGTAAAAATTAAATTGAACAAATTGATTTAAGAAATTAGAAAATAACCCTCTGTATTTGAGTGAAATTTTGTATATAGTACCAATTATAAAAGATAAAATTATTTTTTTAACATGTGATTTCATTTCAATTTCTAAGAATCATTCTATATTGAATGATTTTTCACATAAATTCATTTATTTTTTAAAATGTGAATCAAAATAGGAAATATTATCTTTATTACATTGGAAATTGATTTCAATGAACCATGGATAAAGTTTATATTCATAAAAAGCCTTGCAACAAACTTCAAATATGACAATGAGCCATGTTGGGTTATGGCTCTATTAATGGTGGGCTTTGTGGAAATCTGTGACTTCACACTGTCCTGCAGGCCCCCGGCATTGTCCTTGGGCCAGGCTCGCCCGAGCCGGCACCTCTGATATGCCTAACTCTCTCAATATGAGCTTCTTATTGAAGGTGACATGGCATTAACTTGTACAGAACCGGAGGACAACCAAAAGCCCTTGCAGAGCATAAAAAAACCCCAAAAGAACTGCAAAAAATTTCGGATAGGGTTTAAATGGGAAATTTTGATGCCAGACAGCTTCTTAAAGACAAGAAGTTTTGGTTCGCTTCTTTTCTGATTGGCTGGGCTGCTGCCCTCCAGGTAACCCTTTTCTTCGTATCAAGAAATCCCTATTAGAAACTTTTCAAAATTTGATTTTTAATCTTTCTAGTCTGTTTTTCAGGGGCATATGATGTGGTTACAGAAACAAGATTCGTTCCAGAAAAAGTTCGGTACAGTCAGTCAAGGCAATGATATTGATGAACAAGCATGACCCTGACAAAGAATGTTAGCTGGAAGAATCAGTTTTTGTATCTATAGAAACAGAGAAATGGAAATTGTTAAAATTTTCAATTTTTACTTGGTGGTTTTGCTTGTACTTTTTATCATAAATAATAATAACACTGGTTGTACTTTGTATTTTGAGGTTTGATTAGATTTACTGAAATGTGACGACATTCTAATAATAAATTGCTAGTTTTGAGACTTCTGAAATACATTGTTGCTTGAATATATTTGTTTTAGTTTATTGAAGTTTGTCAACTGTCATTTTAATAATCTTTGTTAGTTATCTTGCCAAATTGTTTAAATTGTTAGGCTAAGAGGTGTCAATATTCTATTCTAGAGTTCATTTTCAAGTTAATTGAAGCTCCTTAGGTGTTATGTTAATTATTTTTTTGTTAGTTTTTATGCCAAATTGGTCAAATGTTTAGGCTAAGAGATCTTTGATTTTTGTTTACATGGAAAAAAATTTTCTGCATGTTTTTCATTTTTCATGGCATTAGAATTTGTTATTTGTAAATTGCAATCTATACTTTGCAGAGTAATCAATGTTTCTTAAAGCAAAATTTGCAAATCTGAAACACATTAACAACTACTTGACTCAGAAAGAGTAGGATAAGGTTTCAGTTACATTGACATTGAATAACCTCATTCCAGAATACAATTTTGTTTGAACATTTTGTTGATTGTGCATGTGTTTAATGCCTTACCCTGACTGAATGCTACAATCAAATACACAGCTTTAATTTGTTTGAGAAGGGGGGCTGTTTATAATTAAGAGTTTGGTTGATTTCAGGTCATTCTTTATTGGTTGATAATGTTGAAATGCTGGAGAAGTCCAGATGTGTATGGTAAATCAAGATTTTAGTTGATGTTGTTCGTGCATTAATGTGACTGTGAAGATTAAAAGATGAAGCCCGTACTTTAATACTTTTGGCTGCATCTCCTCTAGCTTTCATCCTTTTGTTAGGTTTACGTCTTTCGTTGTGTAATTCGTATTGAAATACTTTTGGCTGCATCTCCTTTGGCCCTCATCCTTTCATTAGGTTTGCATCTATGTAATTATTATTATTTGAACCAAAAGTTGTTGATTGTTTTCTGCAGTTGCAATGAACCAAAATGTTAGAAAGCATGAGTTTGACTCCTGAAACTGACATTCAACTGGATTGGCACTCACTCTTTAATGGGATATGAATCTATTGTGGGCTGGGTTGAAGGCTGCATTGAGAAGGAGCTACAAGCTACTACGTGTTGGGATTCTAGGCTCAGTTTTATTATCAGACGACCTATTGAAGAAGTAGCAAATGGCAATAGGGGGACCTTAAAGGTGGAATTCTCACTACCAAAATATCTTCACAGTGGTGTTTATTTAGGTTGACTGAAGCAAAAATTTTATAGTTGTGGCTTAGTGTTTGATTTCGTGATGAACTGCATATCTAATATGACAGTATGATCTAATTCTAATTCTTTCAAATTTCTCATCATCTCTCTTATTTTGTAATGAATTATGAGTTTAGGCTGAATAGTTTTTGCTTGTTAAAAAGTCCAATTCTAGAAATCTTTGATTCCTTTGTAGCAAATAATTGCAGGGCGGCCCCCTGCAAAGTCTGCAGACTTTTTGAGTGTGAAGGGTTTGTTGGTATAGATGTAATAATCAATAATATACAGCAAACCAAAAAAAAAAAAAAACTCATGGAACATCAAGAATAATAAAATGACTACAATTATAATAAGAATACCAAATGCCTCCGCTAATATTTGACTGTGATGTTTTGAAAACAACATCAATAGAATAGACAATTTATCATTTTTTTAACTTTTAATTTGTTAGTTAAGCACCATGAATCTGGAGAAACTGCAGCTGGAGTCTGCTCTGTTGATTGTGAAAAGTCTTATATTTTTACTTTTACTGCTTCTGGAATGTCAAATGTGTACTGGACCTGTTAACTTAATACCCACCTCAGTGCGTATATAAATAAGCAGTCGGTGAAAAAGTTTGAAATTTGAAGAATCCTATGGATTTCCCGTGGCTTGCAATGCCATGGGGCCATGGCCTCCAGAAAAAGAAAGAACCCCACTACCCGTTTATATGCTAATGTATTTTTCGATGAATGAGGGGCTTCTAGGATGCCAATTTGCTATTGATTGAGATAGTAGAGCCCTTTTTTTCAATGATAATGACTATTGACTAGTGAGTATCGAAATATACAAGAAATTTCCGAGGTTTCTAAGATAAGCGTCATTGCATTGTGTGAAATCTCAAAAAATGACTCTCTGGTAGACGTGGACCCAACTTTTAGCGGCAGTTACTGGGAAAGTTGATTGCCCCGTAGGAACCCACTTCTTAATGGAGTCTGATACAAGCTACTCTCAGGAAAAATTTGCCAGGTCTGATGTTAAAACTTGAACATGCATTTTACAAAATACAAAGAAAGTTCTTTCTGCTTCTGGGTAGGTGAACTGCCAGCCATACGAAGCAGAAAACATGGAAATATAACATGGTTTTATACCTTTGTCTTTGACTTGAAAAATATACAAAACCTATTTCATATATTTGAAAGAATCAGGATCATCCCCTAAACTGAATTCACCTAACTTTTAACATAAAATTGTCTCAAGTTTAGTATAAATGCAGTATTAATTTATTTGTGTTCAAAGTGAAGACTCCTGATAACCAGCACAGTGTGAAACCGGTAAGGGGCCACACCAGAAGTCCCGGCAATACTCAAGTTGAATATATTACTGACTGTAGAGCCTTTTCTTTGACTACTCAAATCATGCCTCAATCAAGTCATTTGATTTTATGTATTTCTAAATTATAATAAAGTAAAGTCAGACATTTTTATTTATTAAATGCTACACACATTACATTAATTGAATTGTATAAGCCATTCAAAGAACCTGCAGAATTTTATGCTTAAGATAAGCTCTGGATAACTCCTCCTCTTGGCCAACCAACTCAAACGTCACTTACCCTTTATCTTTCTTCTTCCAAAACTAGTTTTCTTAAGAGAAAATTATAAAAGTTTGACTCTTTAGCTTATTTGTTTACAGTAATGATATCTACACGTGTACCACACATTTCTATAATAAACCATATTTTCCTGACGCCATTTTTTCTCAATATTCACACTCTGGATATTAATTAATTTACTTAATTATTAAACTTAAAATAATTGGATACAGAGAAATGCCTGCCATATATGCTTCTAATTTTTTTATATTTATCAGGTTTTCAAACTCCCTCGTTCATGCTGACATTGATAGTGAGATTTTTTTCAACAGTAAAATTATATGTATATATTTTTAAATATATATTTAGATATATAAATGATTTATTATTATATGATTATATATATTTTAAATTCCTATTTTAGAAATTTAAGTAGCTTCAGATAAGTTTTCCATTCATGGCTCGAAAAGCAAGCCAAGAGTTTTCGAGTCGAATTTTTTAATTTTTGTATACGTCAAGGTAACTTTGGCTTAATTAGCTTCGCTTGGGTTGTATGCCTTGTTACCAAGTTTCCCTTCTCCTTCTTCAAGCTCTCTCATGCATGCATGGACCACGGCAATTGCAGTCAATGTTACCCAACTTTTGAACCAAGGGAAAGGGTGGGAGAGATGGGTCAAATTTCACCAAATTACACCCAAGTTCATTACGGTTTTTCCTCTGCATTAGTTAATAATATAATATATACATAAACAAATTATACAAATATATCTGTATATAGTAACATTTAATTAGATAATTTTAAAGTAAAAGAAAAAATAAATAATTACATCACCTGATCATAAATTATCACCTTAGTTTGTATATATAAATTTATACGATTTAGTTGTATATATAATTTTATTTCATTAATAAATACATTAACTGGTATTATTGTTAGCATAATTTTCTCAACAAATTATGGGGGATTTTCTCAATAAATATAAATATGGTATATATTTTTTATTCTTATATAAATATCTTTTTGCACAATCTCTATTATAACAAATAAAATATAAAAAAAAAAATTCTATCTCTACCAATTACAGATAATAAATAATCCCTCGTTGCAAAAATTCCATGAGGGTTTCACCGTAAAATTTAATAGAATAAATGTGAAATATATTAGTCAAATATAACAAAATAGAGATCATAAGAGGTAAATTGTTATTTTATATTTATTTATACATAAAAATATGTTATTATTTATATATAAAAATTATTTACATAACTTTATTGAAACTATAATTTATGAGTAAATTTAAAAAAAAAATGGTGAAAAGTGTGTGATAATTTATGTGTGCCAAACAGACTTGCCGTAGAAGAAGGAAATTACTAAATCATAAAAGTAACGGCTTGAATGACTCAAAAATTGGGCGAGCTGACGAAGAACTTACATGACGTGACAACATTCAAATTGATAACGTTTACATGCTAAAGACGAGATAGTTTGATTAGGAATTTTATCTTATGGTCACCAACAAAGTCAATAACAATTGATTATCTTTTGCCTATTAACGTCATCTCAATTTAGCTTAGTTGTAGCAGTTATATTTTAATTAACCTACTGAATTCACCGATCCGTAAATTTTTCCAACACATTCATGCATGCAAAATTTTTGATGTTGACTGTAAAATTATTTGTCACCCTTGAGTTTTACTGCAAAATTTTGATACCCAAATAGAGATTAGAGATCCTATTTGAAAGTCCATTCACGAACTGAAATTCATCTCAATCGATAAAGCTCTATTTACCGATGACATCCAATAATTTGTGACCTATAAAAGATAATTTCGAATTTAAAAGTTTAATAAATTTTGAAAGTTACATTGAGATAGTCAAAAACATGATCTTTACAAATACATACATTTATCATAATTGTAGGTTTACTTTTCAAAAATTCAAACAAATTGATGAAAATACCTTAATTCGTCCTTATGTTATGTGGAGTTTGAACAAAGATGAATAGATAGTCTGGTAAATGGAGAGAAATTGTGAAGATAAAGTGTTGGTAGATTAAAGTTTTGTTTAGATTTAAAAGTAGTGTTATTTGTAAAAATAATTTCAAAATGAAAATGATTATTTATCCAGAGAAAATAAAAATGTTTGATTTCAATATTAAAATGGTATCATTTAATGCAGACTAAAATAAATAAGGCTTTTTGGGAAAGAAATTAATTAGGTCATGTTTGCATTATTATAATCAACAATTATTCCTTAATCTGTCATCTATTATTAAACCAACGTCACCAAAATTGATTATACTTCATAATTAATAACACTAATCAAAATTGAATTGGGAAAATATTTCTATATTTCAAGTTCATAGAATTCGGCCGAACCTAGTCAAATCGTGATTAGTTTGTCTTCATGGATATGTTTGATCATCCGTTGATTCATCATCTTTTTATTTGTCATTAGTCAAAAATTGTCAACAACAGATAAAGAGAATGAGTTAAAAAGGGTTTTAATCAGTTCCAATTATTTGAGAAGCAAAAGAAGAAATTGTAAACCTTAGAAAAGAAAAAATATATTTTTTTTAACTTTTAGATTAAAAAAATTATTAGTTTTCTAATTTTTTTAGTTTGATAGAAAAAAATATAAAATTTTTATTTATTTTTAATATTGTTAATTAAATGATAATTTTATCTATAAAATCAATAGGTTTTATTAATTTTAATAATTAATAGATATATATTTAATTTTTTAAAAATTAATTCATAAGAATTTGACAGAAATGTAAATCTTATAAGGGAATAAGTAAGTCTTTTGTCTAGGAATAAATTATGGTGTCTCATTTGACACATCATGCCATCATAAAATTGTCACGCATTAGCAAGACTTAAACCTAACCCGGATTGTAAGTCACGTTAACGTTTCCCTGCACATTAAACACTCAATTCAATCAAAATTAAAATTAATTTAGATTCATTGACACGTGAAAACTAAAGTCTTCTAATATTATCTAAAAATATAACGTGCATACTACCAAGAATAAATATTTCTTATAAATTCTATTTTGTACGGCTACTACTGTACTTGACTCACATTGTGTCCTCGTTCACATGAACCCTAATATATATTTTTTAATCCCCATTTTAACCTTTGCCAAATCAATTAGGGAATTTCTAGAAAATTAGACTTCCTACGTGCATGTGACTTGGTCATGCTGACGTGTTATTTACACGTTTTCTTACTCAGGGCTCGTTAAGTAATATTTTTTAATTAATTTATTTCCCAAAACCTCCATTTTCTAAACAAGGGCAGAAACGTCATTCTGAACAGTCAACTAAAAAAGTCAATGCCGACTCTCCTCAAAACTGAAACCGACCTATAAGTACAAGGGAACCCTGCATGCTTATGAACCGATTAATTTCACTTGAATTCCACGCAAAAAACGCAGACGTTTCACACCATGAAGAGAACTTTTGGAGAAGCAGAGCTCGATAGCTTAACCATGGCCAACTGCTTGATGTTACTTTCACACGGACGGGATCTGGAAGCCATGGTTAACACCATGCCTTCAACGACAAGCCGCGTCTTCGAGTGCAAGACCTGCAACCGGCAGTTCCCTTCGTTTCAAGCGCTGGGGGGCCACCGAGCTAGCCACAAGAAGCCACGGTTGATGGAGGGAAACCTCGAGAGCCGGTCGCCGATTAAACCCAAAACTCACGAATGCTCCATCTGCGGCCTGGAGTTCGCCATCGGCCAAGCTTTGGGCGGTCACATGAGGAGACACAGAACCGAAGGGTTGAATAACGACAACCTTCAGCCTGCTTTGAGTTTCAGCGGTGAAGTTTCTGATGGTCATGGGGATGTGAAAATCTTGAAGAAAGCAAACAGCAGAAGGGTTTTGTGTTTGGATTTGAACTTAACTCCATTAGAGAATGATTTGGAGTTGTTTAAACTTGGTAGTAAATCAGCTCCCACTGTCGATTGCTTCTTGTAAATTGTTCATTATCCTTATTACGATACAGGATTTTTTTTTCTTTCCACTTCTTTTATTTTTGTTTTACTCCTTTTAGGGTTACCTTTGGTGTTGATATATATGTATATGTTCATTAATTGGTAATATTTTTACAGAAATATTAATAGAAAACATGATGATATTTATGAAATTATTTAGCTTCAATTAATTTGGTTTCTATATTTGATTTATTGTCTCACGATGATGTGAAAAGGAAGAGTTTTGAGAAGTGGGGAACATCTTCCTCTTGAAGAACAAAAATTAGAACCCAATTAATCAATATTTTCCAAATTAAATACCCAGAAAATTAATAAATATTTTTTTTAATGAATGATCTGTGTGAAACCATAAATAATAGTCATTTCTTTGCAATGTTCTTATAATTTAATACGAAGGAACCTTTTAGTTATGGGAAATGCATGCCATTGTCAATATGAATGACTTAGCAAGGAACTTAAATAATCAATGTTCAGTAATGACTTTTCATGACTAGTATTTTAGTCAAATTATGTTACAAATGGGGGATATGCATGTATTAGTTGAAATTAAGTATAAAACTATGTACAGTTTGAATAAATTAGGCCATTGGATTTATAAATGGTATAAATTTGTTTATTGAAATATATATATAAATAAGTAAATTAATGCAATGGCGTATTGGAGATAAGTAACTATCATTAAGAATTAATCGTATTATGTTTATTAGGGAAAATGTTTATGTCATTCAATACATCACAAACTCTTTTCCCTTGACTTTTATTAGAAAATGCCAACCTTGAATTTACACAAGGTTAAAGAAGTTGTGAGCCCATGGACCAGAAGTAAGAAAGGCCCAAATAATGGTCCCCAAATGCTTTATATCGGAGTCTAGAATTAACATCTACAAAAAAAAAAAAAAATAAATAATAAATACATAAATAAAAAATATCCTGGGCCACAATCTACAAAATTATGAGTGGCACGAAGCTGTGCTCTTAAGATAGGTCATGTCAGGTAGGGATTGCAATGGAGAGATGAGAGGAGGATCTCAATTTCGATCTCCGCCTGCCTTGTTATAAGAATGACAAGAATTTCTTAACTTCTCCCTGGAGGAAAATTTTCTTTTTCATCTCCACAGAAAAAAATCTCTTTCCCATATTATCTAAATACAACATAAATATATTAAATAATAAAATTAAGTAAAATTTAAATAAATTTATTATTTCAAATATTACAAATATTATATATTAATCATTTTAATATGTATAACGAAAATTTAAATAAAACTTAAAAAGATAAATAATTTAAAACTATGTAAATATATTAGTATTTTAAGTAAAAAATATTAATATAAAATAATAGAAAAGGGGACGAAGGCGGAGTGGGAAGGGGATACATATATTTTCATTCCCGATTATAAAGATTTTTTTTGTTAGAGTCTCCTTTCTCATTTTTATTAAAAAATCTTATCCCTATTAAAATCAGAAAAGATCGGGATTCCTAAACTTAGGTCAAAATTATCATTTCCAATGTGGGTTGTATTTGAGCCTACAAGGAAAATGTAATTATTAAACATGATTGCAAATTGGATATGTTTTAATGTAATTATAAATTATATAAATATTAAATATTTTTCTGAAATTATAAGTGAAAATAATAATTATGATATTCTTGTACGGTGAAAAGCACATAAATAAACTTATTATTCGTTTTTTTGTCATAGCACACAATTTATTAACGCCTTCAAAGTCTAGCTATTTTAACATCACAAGCTTCTAATACAAGTAAATGCATTTTGGAGGATAGAAAATCAAATTTACACTCAAATATTATTAAAAGTATGATTTGGGTGAAAGATTGGGCAATGATAGATTTTAAACTACAAAATTGTATTGTTAAATATATATTTAAAATTTCAAGAATTTAGATATAAGAGAAATAAAAAATGTATGATATTTATAAATTTTAATACAAGTATCACACACGAGTTTATTTTATATACAATTTTTTTTATTTTATTAGCCAAAAAATCCACACAGGCACACCTTACGGGTTTTAGTCATAGTTTTGTAATAAATCTGTCTTTTGGTGAATACTGACATTGTATTGCTCGTTGTATGATAAGTTACACTAATCTAAACCTAAACTAACCTGTCACAATGTATGATGTAACTAAGGTTTTGGTGGGCATATTAATTAAACAATTAAACTTAGAATCTCAACACTAGTAGCATAAATTGCAATGTTTCTCTTACCATCGGTAACATAATCTACATTTATGGAAATTTTTTTAAAGGAATAGAACCCAACGTAATTACAATTTATGTTCCAAATATACCCTGTTTATTTTTATGAAATTTGAAAACTATCTTGATTTAGTCTTTGTTAGTTTTTGATTCAAATTAAAGTAGAAAAAAAAAATTTAATAAAAATCGTTAGGGTATTACAAATTTATTTCTTTTCTAATTTTATATTAGGTAATATCGACCAGATTAAAATATCACTTCTACCCTTGTAACTGAATTCAAAAAGGTAACAAGTAATATAAAGACAAAATTTGAATATTTGTCCATTGAAATTGATTCATTTGTGCCGCAACATCTGATGTTTCATTATTATATTACCACAATGTTCCTCACAAACTTACCACCATACATGAAGACTGATTATTTTTGGTAATTTGTTTACAAAATTTTAAGTCATTTGTTGTCACTCTCAAGAAGTTGCCAATTAAGGACTGATTCAGCAGGGCTGATTTTTTCAGGAGAATCATCGGCTTAATTGTCTGCGGGTCTAATTTACAATAATAACCTTCATGATAAAACATTTTCACAATTTATGGTCATATTTTAAAAATGTCTTGTAGAATAGTACTTTACACTTGTAAACCTATAATATTCATCCACGTGGATTCCTTACCATAGATAGATCATTACCAAACTTGACTTCACTGAATTCCCGTACAAAAATCTTTGAAATCCAGTAAACACTTTAAACGGTCACGATTCCCTCTTTATCACAATTGAACGATCACGATGACCCTGCGAATAAATAGTTTTCATAGAATAAGCTGCACAGTATCTTTCTCTCCTCTTAGTTAAACTTAGAACCCAGCCTCTCCTCTCCTGAGCTTCATCTTCTACTCACTGAAGTCACTCTCCCGGCCGAAAACACCAAAATTAAAAATAATTTTAAATAAAAATAAAATCCGGCGCCGGAAATCATCTCCGGTGATTAATCTAGATAGTGTCAGTGAAGGTCGTTTCTCTTTAAATTAAATAAAATTCTCTCATGGATCATTATTTTAGTTCATGTTTGTGTCAATTGTCTCTTCGGATCATAAATTGCATGTTGTTTGAATCGAAGTTCGATCGTTTATAATTTTGTTGATTTAAGTAAAATGTTAGGTTTTCTTCCTTGTTTATTTATTTTTCTTTTTTTCCTTTTTGTCAGATTTTGTTTGAAGCTGACGATTAGACAAAACGGTATAGTATAAAGATTAAGGTGGTAAAGGTTTTACAGCAGTTGAGTGGTTGAGTTGAAGGAGCGAAAATGGTAGGCAGTGAAAGCTTTTGCATGCACATTCTATATTGAGAATTGAAAGTTTCCATTTCTTTCATAAAATTTTGACTAATTGTGACATCATCTGTTGTGTTCTGTTTGATTGCTGTCTAATGTTTATGTTATGTTTAAGGTTTTGTTGTTGTGTGACATTTGAAATGATTAGTAACTATTCCACGTAGTTTTAATAAATATGTTCTGAACCATTGAAGTTTCTGGATCTAATCTGAGATTGTGTTGTGGCTATGAATGTTTAGATAAGTTTGATCAACTTTATGTTTAATCTAAGTCATGTAATTATGGTGGTCGTAGTTGTTTTGTTTATGTTGTAAGTTGTTACTACAGAATTGCAGGCATGAGGTTTATTACGTGACTATAAGCTGCTTGATTGGTGGATCATTATTAACTTTCATTGCATTTGTGTTAGGTAATTCATAATTGTTATTTGTACTGGTCAAAGATTTCAGATTTAATCCAAGATTGTTTGCAGTATGAAAGTTTAACTAAGTTAATGAAGGTTATGTTTAATCTAAACATGTAATTATGGTGATCGGAGTTGTTTTAATTATTTTGTAAGTTACTTGCTATAGAATTGCAGACACGAGGTTTAGCATGTGACTATAAACTGCTAGATTGGTGGATGATTATTAAATTTCATTGCATTTGTATTAGGTAATTCATAATTGTTATCTGTTTTGGTCGAAGATTTCAGATTTAATATGAGATTGTGTGGGTTATGAAAGTTTAACTAGATTAATGAAGGTTCTGTTTAATCTAAACATGTAATTATGGTGATCGGAGTTGTTTTAATTTTTTGTAAGTTAGTTACTATAGAGTTACAGGCACAAGGTTTAGCACGTGACTATAAGCTACTAGATTGGTGGATGATTATTAAATTTCATTGCATTTGTTTTAGATAATTCATAATTGTTATTTGTACTGTTTGAAGATTTTGGATTTAATCTGAAATTGTGTTTGGGTATGAATGTTCAAAGTTAATGAGGGTTATGTTTAATCTAAATTTATCCTCAGTAAGACGATATTTATGGTTTACTGTCAGTTGTGATATGAATGTAAACTCCAGAGATTACTGAGGTTGTATCAAATGTAGAATTTGTATAACAGGAAGGAGCTAGGGAAAAAAGAAAGAAAAGAGATATATTGAACAGATTAATACCTTTGTTACATATAATAAATATCAATTAGTACTGCTTAAATATATGTGGCATGCTTCTTCTTCGTAATATGGAATATTTTCTTCCTTTTCCCTTTGTGTTTCCTCGTTTTCTTCTTAGATTATATTATTATTTCAAGTTTAATTTTGCAGGATGACCAGCTTCTTATTTGTTTTTAAGCTACTGTTGTTGTCTTAAAAGTGTAACTTGCAGTCAATCCGATGATCTTATTATTTTTTGGCAATCTTCCCAGCACAAAGGCTTTTGGATGCCAAGGGATGCTGGGTGTCTAACTGATGCAGAGACGGGTTATGATAGTTCCTCAAGAATTGAACCCAAGCGTGGTCATCAATGGTTCATGGATGCCACCACACCAGAACTATTCAGTAACAAGAAGCAAGCAGTAGATGCTGTTAAGGGCAGAACAGTTTCTGGAACAATTTCTAGTTTTCAGTCAGTCTCAGGGCAATTCCCTGAACATCTATATGGATCTGAGCCTGTACAGTCTGTCAATCTGTTTGACAGGAACATTCCTTCTGTTGATGGTAGAAGTTTGAATTTTGGAAGAAAGGATTTTCAGGGTCACTATAATAATTCATCAACGGGTTTGTCTATGTTTCCTTTCGTTGAAGATCCTTCAGGTTTCAGTGTTGGTGGAATCAGAAAGGTTGGGGTCAATCAAGTTAGAGACTCTGTCAATGACACATTAGCACCCATTGCGTACTCCTATAGTAGGGGAGATGGTAACCAAATTTCAGTGGGTACTATGTATCATAAGAGTAATAATGGCACTATATCACTGGGTCCAAATAACAATAATGCAGACGAGAATACCATATCAATGGACCACAGCTTAAATGAGGGAGGTGAGAATTTTATATCGATGGGTTCCAATTATAGCAAGAGAAAAGACAATGTAGCGATTGGTCAATCTTCTGAAAAGGGAGTTAGCCATGTCATATCGATGAGTTACTCCTATAACAAAGATCATGAGAAATTTTTTTCAATGGGACACAGTTATGATAAGGCAAATGAGAATTTCATTTCAATGAATTCTTCCCACAGTAAGGTAACTGATAATATCATGGCAATGGCTACAGCATATGACAAGCCAGGTTCCAACATCACATCAGTGGATTTTACTCAAAACAAAGGGGATTCTGGAGCGCTCTCTATGGGTCACAACTACAATAAGGGTGAGATGAGTGCATTATGTTTTGAAGTTTTTCAAAATGAGACCGAGACAAATCCCTCTGGGAATATCGTTAGCAGCTATGATTTCTTAATGGGTACTCAGAGCTCAGTTCAAGCTTCAGGCAAACCAGGCCAGAAGAATTTGGTTGAGCCAAACGTGGATTCAGTTGGCAATAGCCCTTCCAGTTCAAATACTATAACTGTGAAGAAAACCAAAACTAAAGAGCCAAAGGAGGCTAAGAAGGTTCCTGCAAACAGCTTCCCCTCACATGTCAAAAGTTTGCTGAAAACTGGTCTGCTGGATGGTGCTTCTGTCAAGTACGTTTCCTGGTCAAGAGAGGTGCATTTTATTTCCTATGCTAAATTTTGTTTCGCGATTAGAAAGAATGTGCAAACTCCTGTAACTTCTTTTGACATTGTTTGACTTACTCTGTGGATAGAAACATCTTAAAGGAACCATTAAAGGAGCTGGCTATCTATGCGGCTGCAAAGAATGCAACTTCACCAAGGTACGCAACTCTGTAAATTTCAGTTTCATTTAAGTTAACCAATACATAACAGTTCATTGAATTGTATTCCGTAGGTTTTGAATGCCCATCAGTTTGAGCGTCACGCTAATTGCAGGACCAAACACCCCAACAATCACATATTCTTGGAGAGTGGAAAGACCATATATTCAGCTGTGCAAGAGCTCAGGTATACTCCTCAGAAGAACCTATTTGAGGAGATTCAAAATGTGACTGGAGCAAAAATTAATCTTGAAAAATTCCTCACCTGGAAAGGTAAGGCCAATATCATTCTTGGGGTTCATCTTATTCAACTTTAGAGAATCAAAGTGACTGGCATTACTTGATATGATAATATGAAAACCAAATTTTGTTTTCTTCTCAGGTTCCTTTGAAGCTGCCAATCGTGAACTTGAGCGTATTTATGGGAAGGATGATATCACCACCGTCTGTTGAGGTGAAGAGTGTGGTATTAGAGGGCTGGTGAGTTGGGATAAGCTGTGTAATTTGACCATATTAGCAGCTGTGTAATTTGTTGATATTAGCAGCCATATCCGTGAACTTGAGCTAAGTAGTTACCAACTGGGTTTTTAGTATATAATAATTCAACAAACCTATGTGTATAAACTTTTGAATATACAGTTGATATGTCATCATTATGATTGAGTGATTTTAAATTAAAGATAAAATAACACCTAATTAAATGATGTCATATCAACTGTATATTCGATTATATACTTAAAAGTGTGTATACATAATATTGCTCATAATAATTTGCGTAGATGGACAACAACAGGGTTATATTTGTAATGAATTAAGACTCTTTTAAGTATGCTGTTGGTGTTGAATAATCTGTTAAAGGGAACTTTTTATGGAGGTGCCAGTGGTGCCTTTTTTCTGCTTGATACCAGGTGAAAGTGAAAATGGTGATGCATGGTCATCACCAACACGTTCTTTGGATTGGATGAATAATTAATTAACGTTAATGTTAGTTAGAAATATTTAATAACAACTCATGAATGGTATATAAAATATCACTCTTGTAGTTTTAAAAATTGAAAGATCATGGAATCCTAATTAATCTAATTAATCTCTATGCTGCTGATGTACAACTCAACCAATGTGGTAAGTAAGAGAAGTGTGGCAAGCAATTATTTCATTTTAATCAATTTCCCCTCAAAAGTATCTAGAAATTTAATTCGCCCCCAAAAAATCGCCCTTTTAAAAACAAGGGCAAATCTTGACAGATTTCATCTTTGTCTGCTGTTGTAATAAATATGCTCTATTTTCTCCTTGATCGCCTCGTGTATTAATTTGAGCAGATTTATCTCCTTTTTGTTAGCTGCAAACCAATGTCTTGTTTGGCTTTAATATCCCTCCTTCCCTTAAATAATTTTCCTTTAACAGCTTAGTATCTATGTACACGCCTGTCTTTACTATCAAAGCAAATGTAATTTAAACTCTCCTTGTCCACCGTCAAAGCAAATTTCTTCCTCAAGACAACCATTTAGAAAAAGCGGACTTGACATCCAAATGTAAAATTTCCCATTGCCGGGGAGCAACAAGTCTAATTAGAAGTCTTATCGTGTCTAATCTTGCCACAAGAGCAAAATTTGCCAATATAATCAACTCGCCTATCTAGTAATACTCTTTCACAATTAATTTTTCTTTTAAATTTTGTATGGAACCATCCAGATTCTTCTTAACCCTATAAACCTGTTTTACTCCAGTAATTTTTTTTTCCTTCATGGGCATTTAAAAGCTCCGAAGTTTTATTCTTCTGAATCATTGAAATTTTTTCCCGCATTGCAGGTTTCATTCTTCATGCTTACTTGCTTATGAAAAGTAAGTTGGTCAATCATCGCACTGCTACCTTTGGTAACTCATCAAGCTGTCTGGTGCCTCTCACTGCAACAACATCCTCAATAGTTAGTATCATATCCTACTCCATCTTCATCCCAATCAACTTATGTAAACTTTGCAACTTCATCACCTTCATTTTCCTCCCTCACCCATGTAGCTTCTTCATCGCACACTCGCACACTACATCCCTATAGTGAAGTTTTCTTCATTCTCGGATTGTAGATTTATAACACTCAGCTAGACTATTATACCCGGCAAAAACACATTTTCAACTTTCTCCTTCCTACATCTAGGGGTGGACTCGAATAGAGACAACTCAACTCAAAATGGTGCTAGACTTGATTCAAATCGAATTCAAGAATAACTCATCTTGAGTTTGACTTAAACTCTCCTTCAATAATTTTATTTATCTCTTCATTAATATTATTTATACTAGTGATGATACTATTTATCTCATTGATACTACTATTTATTTTACTAATGACCTTTTAATAAAATTATTGGTCAACTTGAATTCTGTTGGAGCTAGTCATAACAAATTTGAGTCAAACTTGAGATAATTCATATTCGGATTCTACTCTATTCAAATACAACCCTATTTACATAAGGGGTATGGACATAACCAATACAATTGAACACTTTTATATGCTTGAGTGTTAGTTTTGTTCCACTCTAGGCTTTAATCAAAGTCATATCTCTCACAACGTTTAATGATAATAATTTGAGCAAATATACAACTGCATTTGTTGTTTCAGCCAAAATACTCTTAAGTATCTTCTTTTCTACCAGAGGAAGCCTTGTCATCACCATAACTATTCTAATTTTTTCTTTTTGTAACTCCATTATATTGAGAAGATTAAGTCACAATATATTGATGTTGAACTCCGAAATCTACTCAGAAAGAATCAAATTTGACAAAGGAATACTTTTTCGCATTTTGCCATTGTCAGTCCTCAAACCCTTCGAAGGTAGGCTAAATTAATTTTCAACCATTTTTTTAAACCTTTCCCCAATTATCTGTAGTTTGAAGTTTAGAAAATAGGTCCACGTTATCCTGCAACATCTTTAAAGAAAAGTTTAAAAGAAAGAACACTTCCATATGGGGAAGTTGTTTTGATAGATCCACAAATGTTTGAGTAAACCAATTGCAATCTCTCTTTTGCTCTCCGATTTGTAGAATTAGGAAATGGTTCTTCATATTATTTCCCTAATTGATAACTCTCACGGACTCTCTCACTAAGTTCAATGGTGGGTAAGTCCTTCACAATTTTTTTTTTTTCTTTTGAGCTAATTGAATAGAATTAAGGTTACAAAGCCCCGAACCTTTTATGCCAAATCCGTGATTTTGATACTATTCATCCATCAGCAAGGTCATCTGTAAATAGTCTTCATTCTCCTCTTCTTTGAAATAATTTACTTGTTGGTTTTGCTGTAGGTGGTGCCTAGTTTTGTTACCTATGTTTATGGTAACAAAACTTGTCCATATGCCTATTCTTGTTGCAGAATCTACACTTCAAGGGTGAAGGTCTCTTCCCCTTGAACCAGCATTCATCCTCCTTATGATTATTCCTCTTGCAATGACTACAAAAAGGTTAATTTCTATCTCTATTGTTAGAGTTTTTAAACCCCCAAACAACCTTGCCTTCTGTCTGGAAAATTTCCAATTTCAAGCAAAATGTTCATCTTTCAACATCTGCTTTCAAAATAATCATCCCTATCATTCTAATTGCTCATGTTCCTATTGTCTTCGAATAGTAAATATTTTTCTCTAAAGCAATGTATAATTTGGATATACAGGGTACATGTAATAATGTAATTTAATTTAATTTAATTTTTAATTTAAAATCATTCAATTATATAATTATACATCATATATATAATAAAAATATATATATATATATATATATAATCTTATTTTTCTTTTATGGAAAATACATTAGTGTGAATTATGATTATTAATTAATATGATATTTATGTTTCAACAGTAACAACGGCCAACTGATACCATCTTTGTAAAAAGCTAAGCAACAGGAACACATGGCTTATTTAGTCCCTCAGGTTTCGATCAAATACAGTTATGGACACAATGATTTTCCTCTCACAAAAAGGTCCTTCAACTTACTTATGTGAGTACAAAAATAACAATCAGAAGGCATAATTAACCTTGCATCAGTTATTACACTTTTAAACTATATAAGGCAATATTTTTCACAAACTAAAGGCATAATTCACTTTTCATCAGTTGTAAAACTTTTTAAAATATAAATTTTTAACAAATAACAGGCATAATTAAATTTTCATCAGTTATATAAAACTTTTAAAATATAAAAGGCAATATTTTTAAACCCAAATCCCAAAATAAACCTCGAAACTGACTTCATGCAAACAAATACTTGAGATTTGAGCAACAGACTTCAATCCCTAACTTCATAATTGGTTGAAGATAATGATAAATGAAGAACAACAATACATACATACTTCTTTGACAAAAAATAAATACTGATTTGTATTTAAATTTCGTACATATATATTATTTAGGGCTTTGTTTACATACATCAGATAAGTTAAGAGTTTAATCTTAAAATATTGTCAAAAAAAATTTGAACGCTTAATCTCTTCTTATTGAAGTTCTCTTTTTTATCATTTAAACTATCCTTTGAAGTCTCTATATCTCCATTTATTATAGTCATTTGTTGACTATTTTGTGCCACGTCATGTTGAGTGTTTTGTAGTTTTGAATGACACTGATCTTTGCTGCTACCCCATAAGATCATGTACAGTCCAATAACAATCACAGCTGCCCCAATTACCCTACTCACATCCACAACATAAACTTGATTAATTTTACTTTCCCAGTCCCATCAATTTGATTAAGCACAAAATTTTCTGCTAAGTAATATCTGATGCATACCTTCCAAGGAAGAGTCTCTCAGATAAAACAAATGCGCTCAAAACAGCAACGATAACCATGCCAAGAGGGTTAAACGAACTCACAAAAACAGGTCCCTTCTTCTTCATTAACCATCCCATTATGAAATAAGCTGTGCAGGACACCATTCCCTACATATATTATTATAAATTTAGTTAAACATCCATGTTAGTAAGTACATTATTATGATATTTGGATTTTCTTGATGATAGTCGAGGGTTTTTTCTTACGCCATAAATTACAGCTAGAAGTTTAACATCTGGGTTGAATATTGACCAGATTTTTGTGTTTCCTTGATCAATTGCAAACGCCAGTATAACGCCTTCCACCGAGCTTAGTATGCATACCAAAGCCGTCAGAGTGAGCTCTGAAGGGTAGGATTTTAATATAAATGCCTGTAAAAATAGCCTATTTAGTTGGTTATTACAGCTGCTAAAACTCAATGAATATTATATCTGCAAGTTGGGAATATTTCTTACTTGTAAAATGATGAAACAAGACCAGCAAAAACAGCCTACTATGATCATTATTGCACCCTTTATTAGACCTGCTTCCTGCATGTCACTTTGTGATTTCTTAAGAACACCAGTTCTTCCATTCGTCCATGGCAACTCCAGGAGATCACTTCCTTTCACAAACGTCATAATCATGGCTCCCCCAACTGTCACTATGGTTCCCAATATCTTTGCCTGGCTATGGACCTTCCTAATGTTCACAATCTCAAGCCTGCAAAAACATTCACAAAGAGTTGATTTTTTGTTCTTCCATCTCTTTTTTCGATTTTTTTTTTTTTTTTTAGTTTCCTAAAGACATAGAAGATGAGAATAGTTAATTACCTGAAAATCCAAGCCATTATAAATGTCATGGCAGGAAGAATATTGCACATGGCAGCTGTATAAGTTGCAGTAGTATACTTCATCCCATAATAATACAAATTCTGGCTAAGCACAGGCCTGTGTACATACATAATTGAATACTCTAGCTCAATTGTATGTTCTTAATAATTAATGGAAAAAAATGTAGCTGGGTCGGAGAAATTCTTACTCGAATAAACTAAGCAACATAATCTTAAAAAAAATGGAGAATGTCATCTTCGACCTAGTGTTCCTGTGAAAATATAACATCTTTAAATTTGATCAGAATTGACTTCAGAAAGTTAGAGTTAGAGATACCTTTCTAAGACAAAGGCAAATGGAGAAATAAGAATTGCAGCAACGAGCATCCTGAGTGCTACAAGAACAAACGGACTCAACCCGTCGGCCATAGCACGCTTTGCAATTATAGACATAATTGAGTAGCTAAACTGCATACAAAACACAGCCAAATATGGCTTTGATTTGCTGAAAAACCTCATATCTTTATAACAATCTGAAGAGTTTATTTCTGTATATATATGATACATAATTTTGCATGGTTATGTCACATAACTAATGTGAACATTTTGCCTAACACGTCTTCATTTATGGTTGGCAAAGGTGATAGAAGCAACAATGCAAACAAATGACTTTTTGCAAAGTCTTTCTTCTCCTTCAAAAACTTTTCTTTTTTTCCATGATTTGGTTTGAAATTACCTCTTCAATCATCTTTTAGTAACAAAATTAAGATTCTGATGATCATTCATTATGAAACTGACATGACTAGCAATGTATGATGATCTAAGTCTTAATTATATTACCATATTATTTTTACTTATTAAATTTTTAGTATAAAAATATTTTTATTTTTAATTAAAATAATAAGTAAGAGTAAAAATACTCTCAAATGATAGTTTGAATAGTAAAAGATGAGACTCTATATATAAAAAAATTATAAATTCAAGTTTCATTTAGCGACATGTCAAAATCAAATACTTGACTTATCTGATTTAATAGTTATAGGGTCAGTCATTAAACTCAAAGTTTGTCTTGTTCGGTGTAGTCTTGAAAATAATGATCTAATTCGAATAAAATTCCTAATTACAAAAACAAAAAAAGTTTTAATTAATTTCATGCAACTTGAAAACCCTAATTATATTATTAACATGAAAAATATTTTAAAAAAAACACAAATATACTCATAATCTTTTAAGAGGACTTTAAATTAAATATAATAATTATTTATTATATTAATTTTATTAATTATAAAAATAATTTAATATCTTTGTGATAGTCTCTATTTTTATAATAAAAAATATCTAAACCTAACACGAGGTGAGAGCCGTTAGGTAGACTGAACGGTAGCGTTTCCCGGAAAAACAAATTTTATATTCCGGAAAACTTCACGACCAACATGCTTTTTCCTCTTTTGGAATATACTATCAAAATAACGTGCCTGAGACGGAATAGGCTTTGTAACTGTCAACCTTATAAATATATTTATATGAACAACTCTTATATTATATGATTCCACATGACTTTTTTTTTTATCTGTTACGCAAATTAAGTGTTACAGTTACATGTAACATGGACAGCAAGGGCTACTAATTAAGGTATGTGAATGAATTATTAAGCATCAGTCTATGCAATTAATTGTTAGTGAGCACAGCTAATTAGTAATTAATGACATTATTATGATGCTGCTAATCTTTCATTAACTTTCAGATTATTTACTACTTTAGTAATCACATTGTAACCCATCTATTCTTCTTCTTTTATCTTTTCCCTTTTAAATTCTTATTGGGTAGCTGTCCACAAGGGACTCGCAGAAACCTCTAGAGGCCACTGAAGGGCCTTGTGACGATCGTGAAACATTGAAGGTTAATGGCCACCATGAATGAAATGATGGCATGTCTTGCCTCAAGAGCGATTGAGCTTCGTCAGAGGTTGACTAGGTTTGCTGCATCTTCGTTCATAAGTCAGAGCTGTATTTGTTGGAGATCCAATCAAGTATGAGATTTGTTATACTTTTAGCACGCAGGCTCAAAGGAAGAATTGACAATAAGCAACGGAAGCCAACCTTTCTGAAGTACCAATAGGGAAAGTGGCAAGAGATCGGGCTTGTAAACAGGTGGTGTTGGAGACTTGGCTCTTCAGTGGCAATGAAATTTTTAGTTAACAAAGAGAAAATCCCAATAATGCTTAGGAAATTAGAAGTTACAGATTGTTAATCAATATTAGTATATAATTTAAGAAACTATCGATGAACAGATAATAATACAAATAAATAAAAAAAAATAAAAACTTATAACTCAATGTTAGCTCAAAATCTATGTAAAACATGCATGCCGCGAGAAATAGAAACACGAGTCCACGTGTACTTGAATGCCACGTCAAATGAACATTCTAGTGTTGACTTGGTCAATTACAGCGAACACCGGAACTTCCACCATGACTTTATTATTAATTTCCAATTTAATGTCATCTTTATTTACTATTTTCACTCATCATTGATTAATAATTATTTTGAGTATGAATTGGGCACGCACGCCCTCTTCTATAAATATAATAAAATTATGCTAAACTCTCTCTCTCTCTCTTTCTAAAATATATTAAATAATTTTACATTAACAATAAAATAATATTTAATTATATTATATATGTGTCTATTTATATACATAAAAATATGTATATATAAAATTATTTATATAAATATAAGGTTAAATTACATTTTCTCACTTATGGTTTAACTTTGAAATACTTTTTTATCCGAAATTAAGTATAAATAATAATTTTTATTTAAAATTAAATAGGTTAATAAAATAACAATATTAGGATGTGAAATTATTATTTTATCCATTGGATTTCATTTTTTATGAGTATTATTTTAAATATCTAAATTATAGAAAAAAGCTTCTTTGTTTTTCGTTTCTTTAATCTTCATCCTTGCTTTCTATCTTCGTATAAATAATATGTGTCCTTGTTTTATAATCATATATCATAAAGAAAACTATAATTTTAAAAAAAGTAGTCCTCTCGAAAATTTTTAAGGGTTATTGAAAATTCAAAAAAAGTTTCAGGTTCTTTAGAAATTTTTTAAATATCAATTTGTCATCAATAGTTTAAAAAATGATAATTATATCTTTAAAGAATTGAACAAAATGCAACAGATTTTGTCAAGGTTAAATTATTTGGTTTAAAATGTTTAGATCAAATAAAAAGTTGTTTTTTTTTTAATTAATCAATGATATAATTACTATTTTACCCTTATATCATTATTTTTTTAATATAGTTTGATTTTAAATAAAAAAATGTTAGTTAAGTCAAAAAAAGTAAAAAGGGTGGAAAAATGCTTTTCGCCAAACCTTGGGTGGGAAAATGTTATGTACTTTAAGTCTAACTTAATCTCCATTGATACTCATTAAATGAAGAGCAAGTCAGAGCTTTAATAAATATTAAGCATCAACCAAAAAACAGTACAACCTACAAGTTGAGGAAGCTAAGCTGCAGCTGCAAAGATGAAGCAGGATTGTGCTGCCGTATCTGAAAACAAATCAAGAAGACACACATCCCATGCATGCATGGAATATTTTGTTTTTTCGATGCTAAATTTTACCATCAAACATCAATTGAATCTTCATTCAGACTCCCCACTCCGCTACTCATTTTAGCCATTTGTTGTTGATGATGAAGATCAACTGATAATTCAGCCTCACTGATGCCTGGAGTTGATGGGGTTTCATCCTTGCTCTTTCCCCACAAAACCGAGTAAAGCCCCAGCACAATCACAATTGCTCCAATAATCCTGAAAAGAGTATTCAGTTTTTCAGTAAAATTAATCTTACTATATATAGATTTAATGAATTATTGTGCCGGGAAGATGTAGAGAGAAAATGACGAGCACCTTCCTAAACACATGATCTCAGCTAATAGAAATGAGCCCATAATTGTCACAATCACCATGCTTAGAGGACTAAAAGCAGTGACAAAAACTGGTCCCTTCTTCTTCATTATCACACCCTGAATATAATAACCCAATCCTGAACATATTACTCCCTGCAATATTCAGTTATATGCATTATATGTCAGTATTATAATTGCATATATAAATGGATCGGTGACAGATGAAACAAGAGAAATTCTTACACCGTAAAGACAAGCCAAGAGACTGTAATCGAAATGTATAGACCAGACTGAAGGATTGCCTTTTTCAATTACCAAGGCAACTACGGTGCCTTCAATGGTGCCCATCAAGCAAATCAAAGCCGTGAGGGAGAGTTCAGTGGGATACGATTTCAGTGTAATTGCCTATACAAATCAAACATGCAACAAATTTACTTATACAACTTAAATTTATAAATAAACTATATGCTTTAGTGAGTGTTTATGATATTTACTTGAAGAATGACGAAAGCAGCCCAGCAAAAGCAGCCCACTGCAATCAAAATTGCACCTTCAATTGGATGTTCCATAGTGGAAGTGGCTGCAGATTGTTGATGGTCACTTACTTTTGTCCATGGAAAATCAATCGTAGGTCCTTTAACTAGAGTCATAAGCATTGCTCCTCCTACTGTTACTACGGTGCCCATTATCTTTGCCTGGCTGTGCAGGCTCCTAATTTTAACCCTCTCAATCCTTTTAAAAAAAAAAAAAACATTCATGAAATTAACTCAAAAATCATTCTGTGTGTATATATAGTCAGATTTTGAGTTTACCTCAGGAGCCAAGCCATCAAAAATACGAAGGCAGGGAGAACATTGCTCATGGCAAATGTGAATGTGGCACTGGTATATTTCATGCCTGTGTAGAACAAATTTTGGTCGATTGTGGGCCTGCAAACACATATATAATTTCCCAGTTTACATATCCAGTAGATATATAATTTTCATAACTGAAGACTATGGGAATTAGGCGATAAAAAGACATTGCTTAATGGTAAGAGGCTCACTCCAAGAGGGCGAGCAGCGATATCTTAAAGAAGGTAGAGAGAGTCATTTTTGGCCTCGCTTTCCTGTAGGGCATATGCCAAGAAAACCATGTTTAGAAAACTTGAAAAATGAATTTGATTCAAAGAATATTTTAACAGCTTTCTGAAAACTATAAGAGAGAGATATTAGTGCATCCATGAAGCAAAGAAAGATAGAGTATGAAGCTGCTGGCTAAACATACCTATCAAGAACAATGGCAAAAGGAGCAATAACAACAGTGGCAACAGCGTGACGATAGACTACTAATACGTGTGGGCTCATGCCCTTATTTAGGGCAAACTTAGAAATTACTGCCAACCCTGCATATCCAAACTGCAGCAAAATCGCTGCCAGAAATGGCCTGGCTCTACTACACATGTCATCAAATGACCCCATTTACAATGTCTTTTTATTTCTTGCTAAATGGTTGAATCAAATGAGTTTAGATGAGCAAATGGAGCACTAAAGCACTTGTTTAAATAGAGAAAACAAGGGAGTGGTTTAATTGTCATGGGCATTTACAAACTTAACACGTCTTCTGTTTTTGAAGTCTAGGGACTCCACTACGTAAAATCGTGAACTAATGACATATTTAATCCAGAATTCATTTCGCTAAATATTAGAAGCTAGCCAGCAAACAATCTTTTCCACACTTTTGTAATTGTCAAATACCATTTTATTTTGTTGATTACAATTGTTTGTAAAATATAATAGTGGTGATTTCGTAGGGTTGCTTGAACTTGAAAATTCAATAAAATTATAAGTACACAGATGATATATAATGATGATATATAATAATGTAATTAGATTATTTTGAATTAAAGATAAAGTAACACTCAATCATACAATAACATATAATCTATATACCAAAATTGTATACATATAATATTGCTTTTGAAAATATATACAATTTGGTACAAAGTGGAAGCCGATGGAGCGACTCAAACTCCTCTTCCACATCACTATTTAAACTGCCCCATCAATTTCCACATCTGTCAGTACTAATTTCAGTAGCAAAATTTTGGAGTTTATAATATTTTTCAAATATATATCATATGGAGCCAGCAGATGAAAGTGTTTTAGGAAAATAATCTTATTCATAAACAACAAAGTCAATATGTAAGCAAAAGAGAGGTTCATCTACAGCCTCAAAAGTGGATTTTGTTTGTGATATTAGTGGCTCTGAATCAAAGCACTAACAAAAATGCCATCCATCTCAGACTTCATAATCTCATTAGTTCATATATTTAATTGCATTATAAGGCATAAACTCAATTTCTTATTAAGAAACAGCCAACATATCTGTACCAGGCCCCTGGAAATTCCCATTGACTGTCCTAATTGATCCCTTGTTCAGAAGAAAAAGGAAATTCTTGGAGTCTTTCATGTGCTTCCACTTACTTAACAACTTATCAAGAAAGTGCTGCATGCCACTTGAATTTCCATTAATTTTTGCTTTAGCTGCTGGATTTCCTTGCCAATTACATTGTACATTGGATAATTATAGAATCATTATACATATGCTGATTAGAGAACAAATAATAAAAGTAACCATAATATGCAAAGCCAGTTAGTGGGTTTCATGGAAGTCAGATTATGCATGCTTGATTAATAAATAAAAATATAATATATAGTTTAATCCACTCTAATGAATAGATAAATGTTAGGAACTCAAGTATAAGGTATGAGACTTAGATCCTATATTGAAAAATATGAGTTTTTAGTGGAAAATTTCAATAAAATTCTTTTAAGGTTTATATTATTTAGTATCAAAATTATTACTACGTTTTTGATATAGAAGAGTTTTCTTGCTCTAATTATCAATACAAAACAGTCTTGTTTTAATTTCAAGTCAAACCAAAGATTCATGAATTTTGCTGCTGAGACAAATGACATCCTTGAGGAACTGAAACTGGTTCATTTCAATCTAAACTAAAGGTGTCTCCGTTTGACTACATAAGTGGTTTTTGTCTTGAGAATTAGAATTTTGTTGTATTTTGGTGCCTATTAGAGGGATTGATTAATTCTACAAGTAATCTCTTCACTGCTGATGAGCTGATGTTTCAGTTTGCTTTAGTTAAGAGGGCATTAATTTTAAGCAATTCTAGAAATAGTTCATACTGAGCAAACAGTTCCTGCCGACAATATTATAACAGACTAATTGATGAAGAATTCCATCACGTAATTATATTAAAGGGGACATTCATTATAATGCAATGTTCATACTGAGTTCAGAAGCAATCGGACCTCAGCCGACACTTCCAAAGTGTATTTAATGAAAACATCCCACAAGAAATCTTACACCTTTTGTTTATTTCATTATATTTGTGAGGAGTTAATGTCCCACGAATTTGTAAAGACAAAAATATCGGTTATCAAAATTGATAAAGTATTAAAATTTTGAATTCGAGTCCTTTTCACTTATAAAACTTTGAAAAAATTACTTGCCCAAAAAAAATTACTGCTCAAACTGCAATATTAACAAGTTCCTTACGGATTTACACGCATTTCTTTGAGTGAAATGTATATGTAGGGCAAAACAGTAACAGAAAAATTTCAAGATTCTTACTTATGGTATAATCTCATTTGAGAAGAAAGGAACAAAATGCAACTGAAATTGTATTTAAAGGCAAAAGCAGTGCATGAAAATCATATGGGCATCAAAATTCTCAGTTTTCAATGGTTACCGAGGTGCTTTTGAAGATGAAAACAGAGTGAACGACAAGTGGAAATACATATTTTCAGATAGCTTAGAAGATTTTAAAAAGGGGTCGCTGATTGGTTCAGGTTGAATGGCCTTCTGAACAAGCTCCGTCTGTTCCTTGGCATGAACTTGATAGAAACCAGTGGCTGTGGCAGCTGAAGGACTACGGCCCACATATTTGATGTCCTCGGTGGTTCCTCTGCTCAACGCTTTCATGGCAGTGCCAAGGCGGGGTGCTATATAGCTGTATGCACCCATGTTCATTGGCTCTTCCTGGCACCAAACGATCTCCGCATCTAAAACAATCAAACTCACAATAAATCAACCTCAATAGAAGAAATAATAATAATGATGCAAGTAATCCACTTTATCAATGAAAGCATCTAAAAATAGAAAACGTGGCTTCTGCATTATATATAATGCACCATGGTCTCTTTTCACTAGCTCGAAAGACATTACATACTGGGGTATCTCCTAAGTTCCCGCTGAATGAGATCATGTGGAAATGGGCAAAGCTGTTCCACCCTACAAATTGCAATGTCGCTTGCTTTCTTCTTTTTTCGCTCTTCATCGAGCTCATAATAAACCTGCAACCAAGAATGCATATGAAATATGTACCACAGGCAAATCCAACAGAAATTGTAACCATTTTTTATCTAATAGACCATTTTTCTAGTGGGGTTAATTATCATGTCAAACACAGACAACTAGTTCGCTCTCTTATAACAAAGATACACAAAATCATCCAGCATTAACTAAAATTTCGAGAATGACACACCTTCCCAGAGCAAAGAAGCAGGCGTCTAATGCCCTCCTCAAGATCAGAGTGATCATTCTGATCCTTTATAAGCCTCTTGAATCTGGTCCCTTGTTTGTCAAAACCAGAGTGGCCCTGAGCATCATCAAACTCAGAAAGATTGGATTTACAATCCTTGTGACGGAGAAGGTTTTTAGGAGACATCACAATCAGAGGCTTACGGAATTCCCTGTGTATCTGTAAGATGAGATAGGAAAAATAATAAAATGAAGAGACATAGCTGAAAACTGGGAAGCAATTCATAATCAAATAAGTTGTACTCACCTGACGGCGCAAAACATGGAATTAATTACCTGGAGTGGTAACATTCACAACCTGCCAGTTGCATTCTTGAATTTGTTTTCGAAGAGTTGGATCCATCTCAGGTATAACAAACGGATTGTCGTCACTCATCTACCAGAGAATTTATTAACATGTATATTAGTTAGCAACAGAGTCAAATCTTTTCATCCACATTTCAATTGATAAGACTCAATAAAACCAACCTAGAAAAAAGACAAACCGAGAAAAGATAATACGAAGAACATAGTGCATGCTAGTTCCTTACCGTCCCCATGACAAACATGGTGCAATACGGTAAACCAAAAAAATAAACATTAGAGGTGTATACAGTCTGACTTAATCTAGTCTGGAAAAATGTTTAAACTAAATTGAAAAAAATAATTTTGAGAAATTTCAAGTCAAATTAAACAACTTTATACTTTAAATCAAATCCAACTGAACTGAAAAATAGTAATTTAGTTTGAACAGAAGTGAATTATAGGTTTGATGTATAAAAAATCTATTGTAATTATTAAAGTACAAGATTATTAATAGATACGACATCAATCTCATTGTTAAAGTTATATAAAGCACAACAAAAATATATTTAGGACAAACAAAATATCAAACACAGAACAAATGAAGTAATATAAATAATGGCATGACAAATGAATAATTGGAGAAAATAAACCCTTTATAAGTTTAATGTAACCATAATAGAGTGAATAAGCTAACTACCAAAATTTTTCCTTTGGAACAACAGTAATACGTATTCGACGAAACAATGAGTTAAACAGATTAAGAATAAAAACCACTTGTACTTATAAAATAGAAGCAGCAACATACCAATTCCAAGTAATAGATTATTATGTATAATTTCTAAATTCTTCGTTTTAAAAGCACGTTTAAAACAACTTGCAAAGAAGCCTCCAAAAGTGCTATTATTGATGTTATTGAACTGGCAGAATAGAAATCTCTTCCAAAATAAACTATATATAGAATGACAAGAATGAAACACTATTACTTTATATCACTGATTATGTATTCAAGATTCAAAATCTAAAATCCATAACTTTGATGAAGCATCAAATTTATAACATTGAGTTGTCAATAGTATTGCTATATGGGATTATAAACCATTTGTTTATATTTTTCATCTCAAATTAAACCAAATTGTAAATTTTAAGTAGTTGAATAATAATTTAGTTTTGTGAACCGTACTTTGCACACCCGTGAAAAGACAGTGGACAGCCCAACTAGTTCACAAAGAAGAATAAAAATCCACTAGTACAGCATACCTGAAGTAAACGCTCCAATCGTGCACTTGAGTGCTCAGGACCTTGGCCATCATAACCATGAGGAAGCAGCACAACAAGTCCTGATTGACGGAGCCACTTTGACTCACCACTACTTAGAAACTGGTCAAATATCACTTGTGCGCCATTAGCAAAGTCACCAAATTGTGCTTCCCACATTACCAATGAGTTCGGGTTTTCCATTGAATAACCCAATTCATATCCAAGAACAGCAAACTCTGAAAGAGAACTGTTTAAATAGTTTGAATGTAGGCAACCAAAATTGAAGCAACAATTTCAAGAATTATCACATGCAAAGTAGCCTGGAAACTTATAATGGGGTGTGTTTTCATGTTTTAGAAATGTTTTTGTTTATGAAACTTTACAAAACTTGTATAAAGCGTTTTAGATCATTTTAAAATTTTTGAAAATTTTTGAAATGCATTTCTTTTAAAAGAAAATTCGTGAAATCAATTAAACACACATCTTTTATATTTTCAAATCTAACATGTCTTTAAATCTCATATTAAATTCATCTCCTCTCCACTCTTTGATGTGTTACTCATCTTTTTCTTGACATATTATATAAATCGGTGTGTATTATTATTTTTCTTAAATATCTATATGTGTTTGTTTAAAAACAATTTACAATAGATTCTATAATTTTATTTTATAGTATTCTTTCTTTTCATTTTTTTTTACTATTTATTTTTATACTATACAAGTTAATGTATTTTTATTATAAAAAATTTAGTATTTATAATAAAACTCTTATATTTTTCATATTTATAAGTTTTCTTACGTTTCTATTTTTAATATTTTTTTAAAAAATACGTTTTCACATTTTTGTTTCCATGTTTTCACGTTTCTCTATTTCCATTTCAAGTGCTACATAGGAGACTTCGGTGCATTTTTAACTGCCTCATGCAGAGAGACTATTTTCTACCGAAATGTACTCTACCCAGCCTCAGTAACACAACAGGGTTTCTTATCTTAACTAGAATAGTGTAGATTTAACAAAACAAATGGAAAAGTAATGAGCGTTACCTGTTGCTCACAGTGAACATTTCTTCATCTTGGTTCATCATAACATGATCTAGAGGGCAATACCGATCCTCCGTCTCTTGATCATGAAGCACAGCATGCCGATGACTAAATGTACCTCTCTCGACATCTTGACCACTCAATCGGACATGGTTACCCTCCACAAGCAATGTAGCAAAGGCAAGTGCTTCTCCGAGTGCCCAGTCAATCCCTTCTCCAGTTTCTATCATTTTTGCTCGTTGTTCATAAATTTTCTTCACTGCTCTGTGAGGCTTAAAAGTTTCTGGAAGAGTTGTTATTGCTTTGCCAACATTTTTCAATATCTCTGGTTTTACCCTGTACAACATCATAATAAATTCAATAAGTGCAATCTCCGAAGCCAGAGACAGCTAAGAAAAAGAATTAACTGACAAAATCAGCATACCCAGTGTTTCGGATACGTGAAAGCCTTTCAGGTGACTTGAATCCAGCCCAATAAGCTGAGAGCCAGTCCCTTCTTTTCGGAACATAATCTTTGCTGGCCAGAAATTCTTCATTGAGGATCTTGTTGACCTTCTCTTGTATCCTATCAATGTCTTCTTGGGTCACCTGTCCAGATTCTAAGAGTTTCTTCTTGTAGATATCTAGAGATGAGATATGATTCCGAATGACCTGTTTATATACGACCAATCAGAAGGTCTAGTTTTATTGACTTGTCTAAAGAGCAGCATATATTTAGACCCTCATTAGAAACAAGGAAACTACTATAAGAAAATATGTACCAAGGCGAAAAACCGAAAAGAAAAAAAAAATGAAACGAAATCAACCACAATTAAACCTCAAAGTCTGACAAGAAAGGCAGAGATGACTATAACAGGACTAACCTTGTACATCCTGGGCTGTGTGAAAGATGGCTCATCAATTTCATTGTGCCCAAATCGACGATAGCATACTAAATCAACCACAACATCTGAATGGAACGTTTGGCGCCATTCTGCAGCAAGTTCACATACACGAGCAACTGCCTCCATATCATCACCATTAACATGGAAAATTGGAGCATTCAAAGCCTTGGCAACATCAGTACAATACTGTGAGGATCTGCCTGCTTTTGGATCAGTAGTAAAGGCCACTTGGTTGTTTACTATAATGTGAATAGTACCACCAGTTGTGTAGTTTGGAAGCGCACTAAGATGAAAAGTCTCAGAGACAACACCTTGTCCAGCGAAGCTACCATCTCCATGAATCAAAACAGCCATATTCTTGGTCCTGTCCTTATCGTTGGAGTAATATTGTTTTGCTCTAGTTTTTCCAACAACAACAGGGTCTACGGCTTCCAAGTGACTAGGATTAGCAACCAAAGACAAATGAATTCTCTTACCATTTCTAGTTGGCCGATCATAAGAAGTACCCAGGTGATACTTTACATCACCAGTTCCTGTATAGAGCCCAACTTCATCCTCAGGCTTCGTACCACCACTAAACTCACTAAATATTTGGCGAAGTGGCTTTCTAACAACATTTCCAAGCACATTTAACCTTCCTCTGTGAGGCATTCCAATAACTATGCTTTCAACCCCAATATCAGCTGCCCTATCAAACATCTCCTTCATGCCAGGAATCAATGTCTCTCCACCTTCAAGCCCAAATCTCTTTGCTGTAGTCCACTTAGAGGCCAAGAAGTTCTCAAACTGTGTACTCCATATTAGTCTATCAAGAATAACCTCTCGCCGTTGCCTGTTGTATTGCATTGGTGTTGGGGTTTCAATCTTGTCTCTCAACCAGTTACATTTCTCACGATCAGCAATATGCATGTACTCGTAGCCAATGCTGCCACAGTAAGCCTGCTCAAGCCGGGTTAAAATGGATCTAAGAGTCTGCACAGGACGATTCTCGGCTAAAAAACCAGCCAAACTCCACACTCCTAAGAAGAACTCCCTATCAAGATCAGCTTCGGTGAAGCCATGAAGAGCTGGGTTCAAATCGTCCAAGATTTCCCTTTCTTCCAACCCCAATGGGTCCAATTTGGCTTTGGTATGACCATTAACTTGGTAAGCCCTCACAAGCAACAATAAACGCATACTCTCCTGAATTGTTTGGCCAGAAATTCCAGCACATGTAGCTGCCTGACCAACAAAATTCCTGAAGAAATTATCCCACGATTCATCCACGCTGTTAGGGTCAGCTTCCCAAGCCCTCTGTAGCTCCTCTATGTAGACATTACTAGTTCCATCTAAGAAGCTATCAGTTAACCTAGATAAAGGCACAGTTCGAGGAACAGGTGCAGATTGTGCCTTCGACTCAAATAAGGTGGTGTGAAAATAGCGGTCCTGAACCCGGACATGTGTCCTCGTTGCATATGAACCACCCTGAGATAAAGTCTTCCTAATGGCAAGTTTTGTCACCCTTGAACCAGCTCTAAACCACCCCATAGCAATCAACCTGAATCCTCAACTCAGTTAAAAACACGCAATTTATAGAATGTCAAACAAACAAAAATTAACAAGATCAGAAACTAAACAAATAATAAAACAACAATAGACCAAAAAACTACATTATTCACGAAAATAGATCAATCGGATCAAAATTCTCTCCTCGTACGAATCAATACAGGCACCGTGTTGCACAAGAAATCAATATACTATGCTGTAGCAGGAACTACCAGTGTATTTGATTTGATAATGATCGTAAACTATAGGGACAGAAAATAAATTAAAAAATCTAAGGAGTAAATATCAAATGAGATAAAAGTGAAACGAGATTTTAAAGAAAAATTAATTAGAACATCCAAATATTTCAAGTACCGTAATTTCATCTCAACATGGATGAGAGTACGGTGATTTTAAACCAAATGCTTGGACAAAGAAACGCACCTACAAATCTGAAGATGAAGAGAGAAACCTATTCTCCGTCTCTGTTGGATCTGCTATTTATTGCTTCATTTTTGTTATTTTTAATTTTAAAAATTTTTGTTCCAATAGCCATTTCTCATTTAACTGAAATTTCTGAGGACTACTTTGGAATTGCCTTCACTAAAATAACCAAAAAATTCACTACATTTTTAATAGAAAATCAATGCATATGTATTGATTTTCTATTAAAAATGTAGTGAATACGTTTTGTCGCTTGTATTTGTATTGTGTGTGCATCCCTCAAATTTTATAGGCATTAAAACAAATACACTTCTTCTCAACTTGCAAACAGAAATAAAGTAAAAATAATTAAAAGATAATACAAAAAATTCTACAAAAATTTGTGCATGAATACCATATTCGTATAGAAATTGTGTTTTCTATGATTTCGCTGGTGTCTTTGAAGTTGACAACAGAATTAACGACAAACAACAAACAATAGAAGAAATGGAAATAAAAATTTCCCAGATAGCACCATAGGGTAGTATTCTTGGATCAAATCATTGTGTTCTTATACTGGTTTCAAGGGTTTAGAGGAACTTTAAAAAGGGTGGATGATTGGTTCAGCTTGAATGGCCTTCTGCACAAGCTCAGTCTGTTCCTTTACATGCAATTGATAGAAACCAGTGGCTGTGGCAGCTGAAGGCGACCGCCCAACATATTTGATATCCTCTATGGTTCCTCTGCTCAGTGTTTTCATGGCAGTGCCAAGGCGGGGTGCAATATAGCTGTATGCACCCATGTTCATTGGCTCTTCCTGGCACCAAACTATCTCGGCATCTAAAATAATTCAAGTCAAAACCAATCAGACTCGCTATGTCAAAGGAAATTTGTGTAAAGAAAATAAAAAATTGAAGAAGAAATCCAAGTGGTCATCAAACTGAACAGCAAACATGCAGGTTCACTGACATATTCTACCCTAATAAAACTCATACAATTATTAGAAAGTAGATCCTTTCCTACAATATAAAAAACTAGCTAGATTCCAAAAGAATTACTAGCGTTTCAATTACTTTAGATTTGCCTTCTCTCTTATATAGCATTATTCGTTAATAACTTTCAGTATTAATCTATTTTACTGGCAGCAGACATATCTTATCATCTCAAAATATTTCAACAATAGCATTAATTTCAGGACCACAACGTGAATGCACTGATCATGGCAGATTATAATGCAGTACACAACTGAATGTGCCAGTCAAAACAAACTGATGATGACTACAAACATATAAAATGATGCAAGTAGACCAATTATTCAATGTAAAAGAGAAAATAAAACATGGCTTCTCCATCATAAATAACGAACTTCACATCTCTGGATGAGAGTTAGAAGACATACTGGGGTATCTCTTAAGTTCTCGCTGAATAAGATCATATGGAAATGGGCAAAGCTGTTCCACCCTACAAATTGCAATGTCACTTGCTTTCTTCTTTTTTCGCTCTTCATCGAGCTCATAATAAATCTGCAAGCAAGAATGCATATGAAATATGTATCACAGGCAAATCCAACAAAAACTGAAACCATTTTCTATCTAATAAACCATTTTTCTTGTGGGATTAATTATCATGTCAAACACAAACAAATAGTTTGCTCTCTTGGTCATGTAACATATAACATGGAAGATAACAAAGATATGCAAAATCATCCAGCATTAACTAAAATTTCGAGAATGACACACCTTCCCAGAGCAAAGAAGCAGGCGTCTAATACCCTCCTCAAGATCAGAGTGATCATTCTGATCCTTTATAAGCCTCTTGAATCTGGTCCCTTGTTTGTCAAAACCAGGGTGGCCCTGAACATCATCAAACTCAGAAAGATTGGATTTACAATCCTTGTGACGGAGAAGGTTTTTAGGAGACATCACAATCAGAGGCTTACGGAATTCCCTGTGTATCTGTAAGATGAGATAGGAAAACTAATAAAATGAAGAGCCATAGCTGAAAACTGGGAAGCAATTCATAATCAAATAAGTTGTACTCACCTGACGGCGCAAAACATGGAAGTAATTAGCAGGAGTGGTAACATTCACAACCTGCCAGTTGCATTCTTGAATTTGTTTTCGAAGAGTTGGATCCATCTCAGGTATAACAAACGGATTGTCATCACTCATCTACCAGAGAATTCATAAACAAATATATTAGTTAGATTCACATTCCCTGTGAAAAGATTCAATAAACCCAACTAGGAACTACCCAGAAAAAAAAAAACACCGTGAGAAACACAAAACAGTGTGCCAGGAAAAAATTTTGAAGAGATGATACCAAGTCCATTGCATGCCTGTTCCCTATAGTCCACATTAAACACATGGTCCAATGAAAAAAATAAATAAAAGAGACATGATGCACAGCCTAACTAGTACAAAAAGGACAATTGTAATGCACTTGAGGCATACTTGAAGGAAACGCTCCAATCGTGCACTTGAATGTTCAGGACCCTGACCATCATAACCATGAGGAAGCAACACAACAAGTCCTGTTTGACGCAACCACTTTGACTCACCACTACTCGGAAACTGGTCAAATATCACTTGTGCTCCATTCGCAAAGTCACCAAATTGTGCTTCCCACATTACCAAAGAGTTGGGGTTTTCCATTGAATAACCCAATTCAAATCCAAGGACACCAAACTCAGAAAGAGAACTGTTCAGAAAAATAAATAGTTTGAACGTAAAAAACAAAATAAAAGCAATAATTTCAAGAATTATCACGTGTCTTGGGGATACTGGTGCACTTTTAACTTCTTCAAGTAGAGAGACTATTAGCCAGCATTAGTAACAACAGGATTTCTTATCTTAGCTATAATAGTATTAATTTACCCATAAAAATTCTTAGGATACTGCATCTACACCAAGCTAAGCTCGTCCCATGCTTGCCCCCAATTTGAACAAGGAAAAAACATAAACAATCTGTGTAGGTGTATGCAACTGGAGAAGATAGTTACTTACTGCATTAATCTCCAAATGCATTTTCGGAACTCAACAAAGGAACGTGTACCTAAGATAAGTAAGGAACCGTCTTCATCAAAACATTAAAGTACATAATACTAGAATGTCCTCTAATGCATGTTTGCTAAACTCTAAGCTATTCCTCTTTTACTTTCAAAGCTACATTATAACTAAACCATTACAATTAGTGTCTTGTCAATATACTAAAAGGAAGATAATGATACAGGAGCATTTAATAATGATTATCATACAGAAAGAGTAGAATAGACTGAAGACAAAACATGAAAAGGCAGCACATTACCTGTTGCTCACAGTGAACATCTCTTCATTTTGGTTCATCATGACATGGTCCAGAGGGCAATACTGCTCCCCTGTTTCTTGATCATGTAAGACAGCATGCCGGTGACTGAATGTACCTCTCTCAACATCCTGACCACTCAATCGGACATGGTTACCCTCTACAAGCAATGTAGCAAAGGCAAGTGCTTCCCCAAGTGCCCAGTCAATGCCTTCTCCAGATTCTATCATCTGTGCACGTTGTTCATAAACTTTCTTTACAGCCCTGTGAGGCTTGAAAGTTTCAGGAAGGTTTGTGACTGCTTTGCCAACATTTTTCAAAATTTCTGGTTTTACCCTGTACAACACCATAAAAAATTCATTAAACTTAATCCACTATGCCATAGACAGCTAACAATAAAATTTTAACTGAAAAGACACCACCATACCCAGTGTTTCGAATACGTGAAAGCTGTTCAGGTGACTTGAAACCAGACCAATAAGCCGAAAGCCAGTCCCTTCTTTTGGGAACACAGTCTTTGCTGGCCAAGAATTCTTCATTGAGGATCTTGTTGACCTTCTCTTCTATCTTATCAATGTCTTCTTGGGTCACCTGTCCAGATTCCAAGAGTTTCTTTTTGTAGATCTCTAGTGATGACAGATGACTACGAATGACCTGTTATATTCAGCCAATCAGAATGTCTAGATTTACTGAATTGTCTAAAGAACAGCATATTTTTAGACTTTCATTTAAAAAAAGGAAACATAAAATGCTAGAAGAAAACTATGGATCAGGGTGAAATACTTTAACTAAAAAAAAATAAAAAGAGAAGAAAATTAAACACAGTAATCCACAAATGTAAAAAGAAAGGCAAAGATGGCTATAACAGGACTAACCTTGTACATTTTGGGCTGTGTGAAAGATGGCTCATCAATTTCATTGTGCCCAAATCGACGATAGCACACTAAATCAACCACAACATCTGAATGGAAGGTCTGGCGCCATTCTGCAGCAAGTTCACAAACATGTGCAACTGCCTCCATATCATCACCATTTACATGGAAAATGGGGGCATTCAAAGCCTTGGCAACATCAGTACAATACTGTGAGGATCTGCCTGCTCTTGGATCAGTAGTAAAGGCCACTTGGTTGTTCACAACGATGTGTATAGTGCCACCAGTAGTGTAGTTTGGAAGTGCACTAAGATGCAAAGTCTCATAGACAACACCTTGTCCAGCAAAGCTACCATCTCCATGAATCAAAACCGCCATATTCTTGCTCCTGTCCACATCATTGGAGTAATATTGTTTTGCTCTAGTTTTTCCAACAACAACAGGATCTACAGCTTCCAAGTGACTAGGATTAGCAACCAAGGACAAATGAATTCTCTTACCACCTCTAGTTGGCCTATCATAAGAAGTTCCCAGATGATACTTAACATCACCAGTTCCAGTATACAGACCAACTTCATCTACAGGCTTTGTACCACCACTAAACTCACTAAATATTTGGCGAAGTGGTTTTCTAACAACATTTCCAAGCACATTCAATCTTCCTCTGTGAGACATTCCAATAACTATGCTCTCCACCCCAAGATCAGATGCCCTATCAAACATCTCCTTCATGCCAGGAATCAATGTCTCCCCACCTTCAAGCCCAAATCTCTTTGCTGCAGTCCACTTAGTGGCTAAAAAGTTCTCAAATTGTGTGCTCCATATAAGCCTATCAAGAATAACCTCTCGCCGCTGCCTGTTGTATTGCATCAGTGTTGGGGTTTCAATCTTGTCTCTCAACCAGTTACATTTCTCACGATCAGCAATATGCATGTACTCGTAGCCAATGCTGCCACAGTAAGCCTGTTCAAGCCGGGTTAAAATGGATCTAAGGGTCTGCACAGGACGATTCTCAGACAAAAAACCAGCCATCCTCCACACTCCTAGAAAGAACTCCCGATCAAGATCAGCTTCAATGAATCCGTAAAGAGCTGGGTCCAAATCATCCGGGATTTCTCTTTCTTCCAACCCCAATGGGTCCAACCTCGCTTTCATATGACCATTAACTTGATAAGCCCTCACAAGCAACAACAACCGCATACTCTCCTGAATTGTTTGACCTGAAATTCCAGGAGATGTAGCAGCCTGACCCACAAAATTCCTAAAAAAATTATCCCATGACTCATCCACACTATTAGGGTCAGCTTCCCAGGCCCTCTGTAACTCCTCCAAATAGACACTACTAGTTCCATCCAAGAAGCTATCAGTTAACCTAGATAAAGGAACAGGGCGAGGTACAGGAGCAGATTGTGCCTTTGACTTAAACACAGTGGTGTGAAAATACCGGGACTGCACCGGTACCACACGTGTCCTTGTTGGATATAAACATCCCTGAGCTAAAGTCCTCCTAATGGCATGCTTTGCCACACTTGAACCAGCTCTTAACCACCCCATAGCAATCAACCTCAATTCTCAACTCTATTTTAAAAAAAAAAAGCAATTCATTAAACACCGAACAAACAAAAATCACCAGCTAAGATCAGAAACCAGAGAACTAACATCATGAAAATCGACCACCAAAAAATAGACATTATTAATTAAAAATAGATAAAATGAAATGGTGATGTTCAACACAATAAATCAAGATGTAAGCAGCAGTGACTTCAATTCCAGAATAATATTATTTTAAAAAAGAAATAAAATGAAATGGTTTTATTACGAGGCGTACCTACAGAGCCGGAGATGAAGACAGAATAAGATAGGAACCCTAGTTGTTCACTGAACACCGTCAGCGCTTAAAATGAAATGAACCTGCATTTTTGGAAGCTTTTAGTTTAGGAATTCACACATTTTATGCACCATACAATTGAATTGAAGTCAAGAAGAAGCGTCTTATCGAACTTACCCTTATACCCTTATAAACAAATGATGTATCACCACATTTTCTTCATTTCATCCGCTACCCCTCTTAGCTTTCGTATTGTTCTCAGGCTTTTCGACAATCTCAATTCCAAACCTTTGTTTTTCTTCACTTTCTCAATCATAATCATCTCTCAAATACCTTTCCAGGTTAGTAACTGCATATTTTTATCGTCATTTCTGTGTCTGTTCTGGTTTACTTAATAGATCAATTTTTAACTTGATTATCGTGTTTTTTAATTTAAAAATTATTCTTATTAGATATAAAAATGTTTATTTGTTAAATTAAGTGATTTAAGTATGGAAACTGTTACTGTATATATATATATATATAGATTTTCCGTCAATACAATTTAGATTTTGAATTTTAATTAGTACATGGAGGATTTTTTTAGTTTAAATTAATTTTTAAAAACCCATTTTTAAGATTACAGAGCAAGTAAATATATCAAAATTTTATAATAAATATATATGTAGATGACTTTTAAGTATATAATTAAATAAAAATTATACGTTATTGTTTAATTAAGTGATATTAAATTAAAAATAAAATAATACTTAATCATATAATGATATATTATTTATATATTAAATTATTTACTCAAGAACGTGTAAATATAACATTGCACAAACTTTTATTTCACCAAAAATACGTTTATTTTTGTAATTTAAAATATATAAACTAATAATAAATATTAATTTATGTCCTAATGATGATGTGTCACCGTATGATTAATAATTTAATAAACTAACAGCCATTAATCAAGTTCAAATTGTACTTGTCCCCTAAATTGTCACCTTCCAATTACTAGCAAATATCCCCTCAAGTTCTTGTGGAAAGATTAATAATGGCGCTGGGAACTTTCTCCATTACACAATGTATGGGAAAGCACAAACAATATTTCTTGCAACAGAAATGAGCCAAGTTTTCATTATCTATCTACACCAAGAGCAAGTAATACATTCAAGCGTCAACTGAGTTGGACTTCCAAATTGGAAAAGATGCAGAAGAAAAAGACAAAGAAAAAAGACTGCAATATGGTAAATTCCACAGACTGATTGTGAAAATCGCTACCTTTAACATACTAATGCCGGTAACAGGAAAAAATAGCAGAGGGATAAATACATGCACCAACCACAGTGTCATCACAATAAGAATTACCCTGCAATGGCTGCCACAAGCAGAATCTTCTCCCTCAAGTCATATCTTTGGGTTCCCTTTATGAACCACAGCAACCTGACTTCTGGACAGCTTGATCACCACTTGCCGCTGCATCAGGTTGGTTTATTTTGATTGTCTGAGGCTGCAACCACCAGCAAAAATCAACAAACGTGGAGAGAAGTTAAAATAGACAGAAAATGAAGAATATAATAAAAGTAAAAACCTCAGCCTTGGAATCAGATTCTGCAAGCCTTTGCTTAATATCCTTCGCAATCGAAAAGAAAACCTCCTCCACATTCAAATTAGTCTTTGCACTCTGGATAAATAAATTATTTCATCAGAGAAAGAAACAGACAAAGTTTCAAAGATTTAAACCCAACAGCACAATGCTACTGACAGTTTCAAAGAACTTGATGCCATACTCATCAGCAAGAGCTTGACCCTTAGATGTAGGAACAGCCTACACAGAAAACAAAGAATATCCATTGTAGTTAAAATCAAGATAGTATACAAAACAGCATATACAGACACAGAGAAGCTCCAATCCCACAATTTAGTCTTCAAAAAGAAATAGGGTCATCAACACCTCACAAGTTATCCTCTTCTCAAACTGTGAGTGAGTAAAGGAAGTCATACAATTGAAGAGGGTTTCCTGTCATTTAACAAGCCCACATCCAACCCACCATGTTGAAAAAAATTATCTCAAACATGGGACGTAGGCACAGCCTTGGAAGAGCAAATATAAATAGGAGCTTTTGTGGTTAACAGTCATGAACATGAATGTAACTAAATAGAAAACTCAGGACAAAGGCACAAAATATGGAAGCCAATCTAGCACCAAAGTCTGTGAGAGAAGCAGGACCACCAGACATGGTCTCAGAAAGTAATCAGTTACAGAAGTCATCCAATCGAAAAGGGATTGCATGTCCAATTGGTGAACTCACAACCCAAGCTACCATGTCAAAGAATAAATTTCTTGAACCCATCAATGAATATCAAAAGAATACTTACCCTTTTGCTTTCGTCCATGTCTGCCTTGTTGCCAACCAGTACCTTATTGACATTGTCAGAAGCATGTTGTTCAATATTGCGAATCCAGTTCCTTATATCTAGACAGAATGAATACCCAGAATAATAAGAATTGCAAGACATGGAGACTTAATTCTAACTCTACCAGAAGGGAAGAATCTTCAACCATCCACCTCAACAAAAGAAGATATGAAAATTGCATAAAACCTATTTCAAAGGTTGTCCACACTGAAATGGAGGATGCAAACCATGTATATGATGAAAGAATATCCCAGCAACATTTGCAATTTATGAAAAACATAAATGCGATGAACTGTTCAAAAGCTGGGAGAAAGGCAGGAAGAATTACTATTGAAAGATGCCTCGTCAGTAACATCATACACCAGCAGAATCCCCATGGCTCCGCGGTAATAAGCTGCAAAGGTTATAGAGAACACAAGTGAATTCCAGAACTATCTGAAATTTGTAAGATACATCTCAGGATAAATTGAAAGTAGGATTGCTAAACAAGACCAACCAAGCAAGAACAACCTCAGACCTCTTCTTTTGTATGTCACCAAGTAAATGTTCCAATAACAAGCACCACGTGGAGAACATAGAACCACCAAGGTAAAGATAAACATTATGGTATATTCCAAACCATGTAAGCTCTACAATATTTGCTTCAAAGATTCTTTGGAGAGAAAATAAGATTTGACTTAATTAATGAGAGTACTACTAAATAGCTGATTAAGTTTGCAGTCTCGGCGCTTGAATATGGATAAACAATGAAACAGCATTCCCCCTCCCTCTCTACTAACTCCAATGCAAATAGGAGGGAAGAGTCCACTGGGCTATCTACCTATCTTCTAAATAAAGAGTCAGAACAAACAAACCTGTTGTGATGGTTCGAAACCGCTCCTGACCAGCTGTATCCCAGATTTGCAATTTGATTCGTTTGCCATCAAGCTCAATGGTCCTTATCTTAAAATCAATGCTGTTGAAAAAAGCTTGAAAGTAAGATTTGAAGAGTGTTCTAACTTACACTTATAGTGTTCCAGCAACAGAAAAGTACAAGTCCCCTTCCCAAGATATTTGAAAAGTTGGAGAAATTAAAAAAATAAAATAAAAAAGATGAACTCTTGAATTAAAAGTTCCTCGATCCACAATTGTAAGAGAGGGTCATTCTAGACACAAACACCAAGGGAGGTTGTTTGAGGGAGCTGTGAGCATAAAAACCTATACAGCATTAGCTTCTTAACTTCATGTCCAAAAACAACTGTGCAAGTTTTGGTACAGCATATAATAGTAGTGAAACTAGATGGCCACTAATCATTCCTTCATCCTAAATTTTAACTGTAGATCCCAAAAGCAGATCTGTGCAATAGTCGCTCAGTGCCATTTCTTGATATCCAGATAACACCACACAGATAATATTATTAAAAATTTCAAAATAGAATGATGCTGGAGCTCCAAGGGCTACCAACCCAATAGTAGTGATAAAACTTGTTGTGAAAGAACCATCAGAAAACCGCAGAAGCAAACAACTCTTCCCCACACCTGAAAAGATTTCAAATAATCCAAAGGAAAAAACTTGAATGATTAAAACATAAAGCGTCAACCAACCAATCTGCAAGAATGAAAAACATGATTCCTTAACTATTCACTTACTTCCACACTATAAGAGCCCAACAATTAAAAACTACAAAAGAAACAAAAAGCTAACAAGAATTTCTAGCCAGAGAAGCTAATGAAACTAACCAAAAGATGAAATGATTTGACATAAATAAAAGGTAAGAATAAAGTTATGTAGACATTGCAAGGACCCCACATGCAAAAACATATCATGACAAACGTCTCCTTAAGTTGCATAACCAACCAGAGATCTCCAACTAGAACCAAAAGTAAAGCAAAAAAATCAAGTCTTCTCACAAAGGGTTAACCCCAAGCATATTAATATAGAAAAAAATCTCCAATATTTTTCTACTTAGAAGGGAAATGCAACATTTATTGAAAAACAACTGCATGAATCTGAAATTAATAGCCCATATGGTTTCCTTTTACAAACAACAAATCAACATAGCAAGATCACACACATTATTCCCATATCTCCAAATTCCCACATGAACCAAAAAAAATAAAATAGAATCATTATAAAAATAAATAAATAAATGGAAACTAACCGCTATCACCAATCAAAAGCAGCTTGATGAGAAAATCATAATCAGCACGAGCCCTCGCTGGTGGTGCAGCCATCTAGTTTCCCTAGCTCTTTCTCTATTTCCACACGCAACGTATGATAAAAACAATTCTTAACAACAAAATACAAGAATAAATAGGAAGATCAGAACGCGAGACAGAGATTACCTTTAACCTTAATAAAATAAAAGGATTAATTAGTCTTCGGTAACATGGGAAAGATGATAGGTAAGACTTAAGAGTTTCGGACTCCGTCTGCGTCTCTCCGCGTTTGATACGTGGCCGTTTTCTATGCCTCCACCCTGGTATAGGATTGGACAATCTGTGTTGCAAATGTAAACTAGGTTGCACAAGATCATTTTTAATGTTATAATTAATGGAATGTAGAAACTATTAATAAATTTTCAAAAATATAAGGGATAAAATATTATCACTTCCAATAATTCTACGTCAAATTTTAAAAATCATAAATATATCTAATTAATTTTAAGATAAATATATATTTTTTATGTGCCCTTTCACATATGGCCCATTAGGTCATCTTTTTAAATGGAACCAGGGAGGCACCACTTCATTATGGCAGCGGGGCAAGTAGAGACTGACTGCATTAATCATGTCTCTAAATACAAGGATGACAATAAGGGGAAAATATATATATATATATATATATATATATATATAAAATTCAAAATTCTACCAAATTTGAGGTTAAGCATAAAGAATTAATGTTGTTCAGGGTGCGATTGATCAAAGTGTTACATGTCACCAACTGAAAACAAAAAAACCACTATAGCCACAATACCTTAGGCAGATTCCACCATATGTTTTTTATGAATCATTTAAAAGTTAGCATAAATTCAAAGCAAAAGCAACTTTTATGGTTCAAAGAATATGCTTGGAAGATCCTTTTTTTTCTTTTGCGCCCATTATAAAACCCCCTCTAAATGGCACCATTTTCCCCCACCTAGCTTGAAGCTTTTCATCAATATCTTCTTCTCTGTTTTTCTACAGGTCTCTTCCCTATGCTCTTTTCTGATTGGTTTCAAGGCTGTTGGTGCCGGCGGTGGTGCCACCTCAAGCAGTGACCATGACAAGTTTGAAGATGTTTGCGTTAAAAGTCTTGAGTTATGATGGTTATTTTACACCATTAGGGCAATTATGATCTTTGGCAAAATGTATTGTAACTCATATTTATAACTTGAATGATCTATAGATCTTCTTTTGTCTTGCACCTTGTTTTTCTGTTCTTATTTTTAGTTAGTCAGTGACTTGATGATGATCTAATCCATAAATTATGGCCTCATTTTCATTACTTACAGATAAGGAAAAAATCATAGTGAAATTATTGCAATTAAATCAATTAAGTTCATCGTCTTCCAAACTTTCAGTGCAGTGGTTAGATTAATAAGTGAGGGAAATAGTGGATTTGATTCTTTATTGAATACAAGAGCAAACATTTGTTTAGAATGCAAAGCAGATGAATCATTTTTATCCATGAAATCAGAAAATTCTTTTATGGATGTTTAGTCATTGCTCAAAGTTCAACAGTAAATTCTTTTATGAATTTTCTGATTTGCTTGAGTTAATAATAAGCATTAACAAATGGAAGAGTATGAATCCTAAATTTGGTGTATCTCCCACTTAATCCATGTATTCTAGTTCTGTAAATTATCAGAGTTTGAATAACAGAGAAAGCACACTTCGCAAGAGAAAACAACAAAGTTACAAAGCAATGATACATTGCCCATCACATTCTCACCCTACCATCATTTTGAAGAAAATTTGCAATCTCCATAATTCAAGTGAAGAAGAAGCAATGAACTCTTTCATGCATCAAAGATAATATTGGATTAATGGAATTTTGAAAAACTTTATGAAATTGATAACCACATCAACTGCTAATAGATAAATGTATGAACACATAACATCATTCTCTTCAACTAACAATGACAATAACTACTACTCTCATTTTAAAATCCATAATTAAATTAAGAAAAACAACGGAGCTAATCCGATTGTGAACAAGTTCTTCCAGGGTACACCAAAATCTCAAAAGCAAAACTCAAACCTCCTCGATGAAAACTCAGACTAGTAAAAGAAACCAAGCACTTTACCACCAACATTCTTCCTTCTTGCCTCTTCATGGTCCATGATGCCAGCAGAAGTTGTCAGCACAATGTAACCAAACTGCACAACAACCATCATAGTGAGGCCACGAGGAAGAAGCAATGATACAAGTAGAAAAGTAGAAATTGTTCAATTCCTCCCGTTTCGGTAATTAAAACTAATTTCTAGCTGTAGCCTAAAGTAGATGATTGTAATATTCAAAAATGTGCAAAGCTATGCATTCTCAGAATAACATGTAGGAGATAATCACAGAGTGCCATAATGCATACAAATGCACAGTACAGTAAAAGTATTCATGATATCAAAACAGATTAGTTTAGAACTTTTTGCACTAACCTGTCTGGAGGGAAGCAACCTGGCAGTCCAACCTTCAATCTCTTTGACACCAACATCAAAACGGGGACTGATAACACCACACTTGTTTAGCCTTCCATTCAGTTCAACAACAATTTTGCCAGACCTGTGGTCATCAACATACTCAAATTCTCCAATGTAACCTATACAGAAAAGCAAATAAATCAATTATATAAATACCAAGAAGATATGACAGAAAAAACACTGTATGGCAATCCTCCTGGTCTCATACCATGCTTCTGCATAACCAGAAGAAACTTAATAATAACTTTGGAGGATGGTCTGATCATGACCTGACGCTTTCCCCTTTTCTCAGCGTTATACATGCTCTTGAGAGCATCATTCAAAACACTAACTCTCACCATAGTTGCTGCACATTTAAAAAAGAAAGCATATCAGAGCCAACTACAAAACTTGAGCATGCCGGTAAAACTTCATGAAGGAGAAACAAGAGGGAAAAGAATGGGCAGAAAAAGAAGCTCCTAAAATATTTGCTACTACAACTATTTCCAGCACTGCCAAAAAATGAGAACCTCGTCCCCTGCTCCTTTAGATTAGAGTCATCACCAAACAAATAAAATTAATGAAGAAACTAATATACAAACAAACTATTGATTTCCATACAAGCTCCACGAATCTAGGTTGCTCCAAGCCGTTTAACATTATCAGGCAAGTTACAAAGCCAAAATTGTAATTAATAAAACTTACACTCTATACTTCATTAATCTTTACGTATACAGTGAGGAGCTTAATCCCAGCAATGGTGCAAGACAACTAAAACAACCATCACAAACTTTATAATTTTCCAGCACATAACATTTTCAACAATTTTTAATACAGTGAAATCCGACAAACGATAACCTTCACAGCAAACTATTTTATTCATTTTATAATTACTATTAAATAATCGGATGTCAAAAAAGTAACAATACAAAATTACATTAAAATATCTTCAAAATCATGAAAACAAACAGATCTCTATAAACAACGAATATCAGATCCAGGACATTGGGTCAACGAAGAAAAAGTAGAACTCGAATCCCTAACATGGATCTTAGGATACAACTGTACGTACCGTCGGCAAATCAGAGCAGGGTATGCCGCCTCTGGAAGAGTGTAAGAACTAGGGTTTTGGGAGAGTGAGAGAAGTCATTCTCATACCCTCGTGTTTATATATCGGGTTAATGAAGGTATTGCCGAATTACTATAATGTCCTTCCTCCCACGTTTCTAATCGGTATTCAGTTATGTGGGCTTCATCGCAGTTTAATGAGACTGCTTGTCTTTTGGGCTTAACGTAGGTCAAAGCCTAGTTTAAAAAAGGGCCGAATTTTAAGTTTTATCTTGCCTTCCGAGGGTTAATGAAATATTTAAAGTTCCCAAAAGTACTGGAAATTACCTGTTTCTCATCAAACTTCATGAAATTATCCCTTACATCCCCTTATCCTGTTAATTTTGACGGGGGAAATTTTTTTATACCACTCCTACGAGTTTCAAATTTATCATTCAGATAACAATGTTTGCATTTTTTTAAATTAAAACTACCCTCAAATTTTGAAATTATATCATAAACACTCATGTTGCCTTTTATAATCTATGAGTAAAATGATAATTACATTAATATTATAAAAAATATGGTGTTACGTGTATTAAGTTAATATTAATAATAACGTATTATAATGATATTATTTTATAATTACTTCCAAATTAATTAATTTTACGCATTATTATTAACCATCAAATTAATATATGTTTAATGTACGAGAGAAGAAGGATAGGGTAAACCAATTTGATTGCGTGGCCGGTGTGCCTATTTGTTCCAACATTTTTTACTCATTGGTTTGACTTATACAAACATAATTTCAACCAGGTCGTTTTGGTGATGTTTGAATTCAATTTATAATTTTGTTTCAGTAGATTATTATTATGTATCATAATTCATTTCCGACATTAATTGAAGTAAATAAATGTTTACTGGGTTATCCCATATTACACCAATTCCAGGTGTCATCATAAACTGCTAGCTGACATTTAACGGGAAGCATTTGATTAAGGGGTTAATGACCATCTTCTGTCCTAACTTTGATAAAACTTTTCAATTTTGAAAAGTTTATTTTTGTACCCAAATGTTAAAATCAGATATTAGTTTTATTATTAGTTTTAATAATTAAAACATATTTTTGTCATTTTATATAATATATAATAGAATTATTATCAGTTATATTCTTAATAATAATAGTAAATTCATGTTCCCCTTAAATACTTTATATTTCCTTTTTTGTTTTTTTTCGCCTTTCTCTTTTCCAATTAACCCAACCTCAAAATATCTTTTGCTCCTCCATTTGTGTTGCTTTTTACCAACTTTATTTCCATCCAGCAAATCTAGGTGCAACCAAAGCAAACCCATAAAAATGAGATGAATGAGAATCTTTTGAGCTATGGATGACATGGGTTTGCAAGTGAAAACAATATGATGTTAATCATAAGTTTGATCACAAGGGTCTAAATAAGGGTCTCCACTAATCTTATTATAGAAGTTCGGGCAAATATACATTTTTATAAGTATATACATAATCCTAGTTCGATCATCATTAGGTGATGAGAAACCACATCTTATGATAAAACGAGAGTATTACATCCAATCAAGAAAATAGTTTTTCTTCTAATATAAGTTGTTATGGAAAAAATTATACACCAACTTGATATTTAGCAATGCTTATCACTCAGGTTAACCATATTTCAATTGTCAATTTATTGGAAGACTTGATTAGGAGCTTAATGCAAAGGAGACCAAACAACTAAGAATGAGTTCTTCCAAGTTCCAACCTCAAACTTTGCCTATAAAAGCGATGTGAATCAACTTATGTTAAGAAATGCAAAAGAAACCATTTGAAGTGGTGTATGGTAATAGGACTAACAAGAAGAGAGAAGTACAACTATCAAACCTTTGGTTAGGGCTCATTTAGTTTAAACAAAGGAAGATATGTTTCTAGAAATTTAGTTCCCAAGGGGTTCCAAACCTAGCCTTTCAATATGAGAGCGAGACAAGCAAGCCAAAACCCCTCCAATGAAGGAAGTGAAGCTTGATATGATCGTTAACAAAGGTACATTAGAGAGGTTAGTTATCGTTTTGTCCTTTTTCTCTTTAATCTTGATTTCAACTCTAAAATCTAAACCCTAAGTGAGACCACTAATTCAGGTGTTATATAAATAAAATGAAAATATATGTTTCTTCAATTACACAGTTTGTGTGTGTCGTGATTTAGAAATGGTAAAGTGGAAATGACACATTTGATTGCTCACACAAATGGTTACAAGTGCACCATGAACATCTTACTTTCTTCCCTTTTTGGTCAAGATACGATAAAGAGTTTGATCATTGGTGGTTGTTTAGTGATGGGTTTTGGAGCCTAAATTGTATTTGTAAGTGACGGTGTGAGGTGATGGGTTTTGAGGGTTTGGGATTTCATGGCTTGAGAGTGACACTATGTGGTGATGGGTTTTTAAGATATAGAATGCTACGACTTGGGAGTATGGGTGTGTGGTGGTAGATTTTCAAGGTTTGAGATGTCATAATTGCTTCTTTATAAGTGATGTTGGAAAATTGTGCACAATATTAAAATACAACTACATGGAAGATTTAATACACATTGTTAAAAGTTGAACACTGGTTAAATGTATGGGTGGCAACAAAAACAATAACATTTTTAAGATGGATAAAAATTTTATAAATTTTTTGGGATGACCTAATATTTAGTTTCAATAAAGATAAAAGATATTATTATATTTTCACCCAATTTTATTAACAAATTTAAACCAAAAGATGGGAAAATAGATTTTCCAAACTTAAAAAGTAGGAAAAGCATTTCGTCAAAGTTAGGGCGGAAACTAGTGATTTGACCTTCATTAAGACGTAAATGATCGTGATTAACAATACGCTTGTACTATTGTAATAAGTAATCAAGTGGGTTAGTGGGTATTGTTACATGTGTTCATCTTGGGATATTTCTCCATAAAATAATCAACATGCAGAGAGACAAAGAGAAAACTTGCCAATTTGCCTTTTAAGTCAAACTATTTTATATTTCATTCAATTATTTATGATACGAACAGATTTGTTTCCATCGTGTTACTGTCATACCACAAATATTACATCCCTTTCATCCCCAAATTTGACAACTTATTTTTGAAAAATTAATGTTGACACCCTCAGATATCATCTTTCTTAGTTAAATTAAGCGTAACAGTTCAAGGAGCAGATCCCAAACTTTGAGAGCCCAAAACCTTAGCAATCAACCATTATATTTCTTTAAAGAAACAGGCTCAAACAAGGACAAGCCACAAGAACCATGCAAACAAGACAAAGTTATGAGTAAATATATCACCAAATTCACATATCTCTAGCATGGCCGACTATGCCAGATTTATACAGATTGTTGAAAGCTTTTTCAAACAGATTAAAACAGAGTTATCCTTATCTAAACAGCCTTGTGAGCTATGCTGTATTACAATATCTTTTCTGGGCATTTTCTTCTTGTTTTTTCAATAGCTCATGGTGATGATAATTGATGACACCAAAACCTTTACTCAAAGTAATGCAAATTTGAATATAAAATCCCATCAGATACTGTTTGTAAGCAATTCTGGCATTTCATTTACAATTTTAGATGGACAAGTTGTTGCAGCCTAACCCTCAGAATGATCTAAATACTAAATTTAAACCTATGATTAGCCCAGTAGATGAAGCAATTTTGGCAAAGATTTAAACTCTGAATTGGGCTCTGGGACTGGAACTTTACCATCTTGGTATCCCATGAGTTTGATTGCCGTCTGAGTCATTGCAGAAATGGAGTCTAATGGTGGTTTCAATACGTTTAAGTTTTGACTAGCTGGATATAATTAATTACTCAACACTAATCAAATTAAGTCAAAGCTAAATGAAAGCGAAATTAAACAGAGAGAGCCGCCCATCCTACCATTTTTATAAAGGTTGTTTTATATATCTACTGATGATGACTCACCTGGACGTTTCATAATCTCTTCATGCAATAAATATCCTCCACTATAATCACTTTGTAATTAACTGCAACAAACCCTTCAAGTTTCTGCCTCATTAATTATCAAAGTCAATCTCATTCAGTTCTCGATTGATTGGTTCATCTTTTGTTCTTTTTTCTTTCTTCATTTCCGCTGGCAACTGAAGTCATGCAATGTGATTGATTCATCTTTTCTTTTCTTTTTCCTTCTTTATTTCTTTTAACAAAACTACCCTTTTTTCATCTTAGTTCTTATTGCAGAATATTTCTCGAGATTGGTAGTTCACAGAAATGAGGAATGCTTTTTGCTCATCAATGCCTTCACAGCCTTTCAACTTTGGTAGTCTCTTTTACTTTTATTCGAACATTGTTATGACCTTTATGCATCTTAACATAATGCTGGTTAAACATAAACTTCAGGAAACAATGAAGCTCAGATGCCAAACTGGGATGTCTCCATGCTGCAGGTTGACAGTATTGTGTATGTCTTATTGCATCTCCTTTCATATTTTGCCCCAGATAACTACAGAACAGAAATCTCCAAGAGAGCCATCTTTTATTTTCTGCTTGATTTATCTCATTGTCCAGGGAATCAATATTTTCCTCAAATTACATTAACAAATTAAGGTCTAGATTTAGTACTTTGAATGTGACCTCTTGTTTGTCCAGATATTTCATTAACAATTCAACATCAGATGCCCTGTTGGGGGGAATCTTGAATTGGTATAATAATGTCAATGAGTCAAATATTTTCACTCTATTGGAAAGAATTGGGTGGAAATTAATGGATCAAAACAGTTTGTTCTTATCTTTTTCTGTATGGATTTTAAACTAAAGCTTGTTTTGTTCACTGTTTCAGAACAAATATCCACAGAAATGGCTTCTCGGTTGATTCCAGATTATACAAAGATGACAACCAGCTGAGAGATGGTGACATTTCTGTTTGTTGTCAGCCCCTCATTGAACATCAACAAGGTTTTTTCCTTCTCATCTTGCACAGTTTTGTTCATTTGGTCATGTTTTGTGCTCATGAACGACCATTTGTGGTGGCAGGTTTTCAGTCTATTTCCACCAGCTTTGATAACATTTCTCAGCAGTCTCCAATGCTTAGTCGAAAACGTTCACTTCCACAATTTGAAGTGGTGTGTAGATACTCTATATTTAGACTTCTGAAATTTAACATTAGTAAAATGAAGGCTTCAATGATCCAATGTTGAACTTTGTCTCAGGATTTTCAGTCCCTACAAAATTGCCTACTGCCCCAAGAAGGAATCAGTGACCTTGTTAAGAACACATCATCAAATGTGTGCAAGAAGATTAGTAAGAAGAAGAAAGTGAACATGCCCTATGAACAACAATGGCATCATCATATCATCAACACATCAACTGAGAAAAGGGTATATATATTTCTTCAGCAAAGTAAATATGGCAAACTTTCCAGGATTACATCTCTTCTTCCTTTCGTGCAGTTGCAGGTGCCAACAAGGAGAAGCCAAAAGCTGAGTGACAAGATCACAACTCTTCAAAAACTGGTTTCCCCATATGGCAAGGTCAGTATTTTTCCCTTCAAGCCGATGACCCAGATTCGATCTTCAGGGATGCAGAATTTTTTTGGTGTGAATTTCATTTGAGTTCTTAAACCTTGTGCAGACTGACACAGCTTCAGTTCTCCAAGAGGCTTCTCTTTACATCAAACTGCTGCAAGAACAAATTCAGGTTTGTAAATTTACACACCAAATCAATCATCCAAGCTCATCTTTAAAACAAAATTTCACATTCTTTTGTCTCCCCTGTTGAATTAACAGAACTTGTTTCAGATGCTCAGTAGCTCATACAGCAGTGTTGGAGTAGTTCATTCTCAGGCATGCTTTTTTGTATACAAAGCTTTACATACACGATTTACTTGATCTATAATGGCGTCGTCTCTAATTTCTTCTGTGCTTTCCAACAGGAAGTGACAGAGGATGTAGACCTGAGAAGCAGAGGCCTTTGCTTGGTTCCAGTGTCATTTACACAGAAAGTAACAACTGAAGATGTGGTTGACCCTCACAGTATATCAAGAAATTAAAAACTCTGTCGTACTATTTTGTTTCGCTCAATTTATATAATCTATTTAATATTGCAATTTGTTTATATTTATACAATTTAATCAACGAAAACCTTACGCAGAAAGGTAAAAAGGTCATTTTTGTTGAACATCATTCGGAGCCATCACCACTCCTTCTCTACTCGACCTTCTTTCTCTCCAACTCCATCTTCATCCATTCATCGCTGAGATTTTTGGTGAACATCATTCGGAGTCCATTGAAGTCAAGGTTCATCAGTGAAATTTTTTTTTACCCCCCAGCTTGCAGAACATGTTTCGAGTTATCATGTGCAAACTTTTGAAGATTCAATTTTCAAATATCGGTACGACAATATATACAAAAACTGCCTTTGCCAGTTATACTTACAAATCACAGGGGAGAGAAAGACTGCATCCCCACCAAATTTCGATTTTATATGTTGCTCGATCTTTTTTCTCTCTTAATCACCATCGTTAATGTAATGATGAATAGCTTTAGCTATCCTTGTCTTTACCGCTAACACCATCTCCCTTCATCTTTCAATCTCCTTGAGGTTGATCGTACTGCCAAAAACTCCGTCGTTCTATTTGAATAAGAGATTTTCGTTCCCGCCGAATAACTCGTCGGAAAACGTGACATCTGCATACAATCTCGGTAGAAAATTTGTTCTTTGAAAATATTAAAATCTAAAAAAAACAAAATCTTCCTCGTTTGAAAATCCTCGCCGGAAACTCGCCTAACAACGAAACATCCAGGATGGCCATGATGTGGCAGTACTTTCCGCCAAACAAGTTACGTGGCGAAACATCAGTGGAAAACCCTCTTCGCTCACTGAGATCCCCCATGACCGCAACGTCACATTAACAATAGTACCTTCACACCACGCACACACAAGCAACAAGGCACACGCCAAGCACAACTGAAAAAACTTTAATAAAAAAAGGGCAAACGACTATTTCCCACCCAAGGTATGTTGTAATGACAAGTTTTCACTTTTTAACTATGAAAATATCAAACATCCACCCATGACCAATTAAATTTAATATAATCCTAACGTCTGAAAATTTTATCTCTTTTTGCCCCCCTTAACTTTCAAAACTAAAATTTTTCCTCAACCTAAGTTTTAAAAAATGACAGTTTCACCCTAGGATTTGATTTTGAAATCTCCAATGACCTTTTCGGCTCCATTGGCGACGACCTCTCCCTCTTGAAGAATCCTCTTCTTCCGACGATCCCTTTTCTCCTATTTGAAGGCCCAATCGATGTCGGAGACGCCTTGGGAGACGAAGAACTTCGTCGGGAAAGACAAAGTTCTTCGTCTTCCCAGACGAAGACGACCGCTTTGTCTTCGTCTAGGAAGACAAACCCGACAAAGTTTTTCGTCTCTCAAAGCGTCTCCGACGTCGATTGGATCTCCAAATGGGAGGAAAGGGATCGTCGGAAGGAGAGGACTCTTCGGGAGGGAGAGGCCGTCGGCAACGGAGCCGGAGAGGTCGCCGGAGATTTCAAAACCAAACCCTAGGATGAAACTGTCATTTTTTAAAACTTAGGCTGGGGGAAAATTTTTGTTTTCAAACTTTAGGAGGGTAAAAAGAAATTATATTTTAGTTTATTTTTTAATATTATAGAGAAAATGATAATTTTATCTTTACCCCTGTTAATTTTAAGTGCTTATGGGTGGATGTTTAGTGTTTTCATAGTTAAAGAGGGGACATTTGAGAAAACATCAAACCTTGGGTGGGAAATAGTCGTTTGGCCATAAAAAAAAATTAATTAAAGGCGGCAAACTTTCTCACCCAAACTTGAGTGACAGTTTTTGACAAATTAATTTTATTGTCCTCAAGTTTGGAAATTTCATTTTTCACCCATTATCTACTTTCAATTAATTAATTGATATTATTATTAAATTCTAACATATTTTAAAAACTGTTAGCCTAGATCTCGTTCTCTACCCCTTGATTGAGTTTTCTGGTGGATTAGGGTTGTGTTCATCTAAAAAGAAAGTTAATGTGGTGCGTTAGGATGTTGACCCTAAAACAATAACAAAGGTGATTGACGACAAAAACAATAACAACAAAATGATAGTGTGATAGCGGTGATAAAGATGAGGAAAGTGGATGAATCGGATAATAGTGGAAAGGCAAATGTGAGAGAAGTAAATGAAGAGGATAGTAGTAATAGTGAGGATGTGGGAAAGTGGGACCAAGTGAGAGAGGAGAAAAATAAATAAAAAGGAAAAAAGTGAAAAAATAATAAAATGGTATTATTATAATTAATATTTAAATATAAATTAATAATTAATATTTATATTAAGTATTAAGAGAAGTTTTGTAATTTTACTAAATAGGGTAAACTAGTAATTTACGTTGAAATTAGGGAATTTAAACTACATAATTAATGGATAGATGACAAAATAAAATTTCAAACTTTAAGGTGAACAAATTATTTCATTAAAGTTTGGTGGAACACAGTGATTTAGCCAAAATAAAAAGTGTATCTTTTATCAACCACATCTTTCAGTTAAGGTTGAGCCCTAAATTTTCTCTTCCGTTATTTCCTGGGAAAAATGGTAAGTGCCTCTGCTAACTCCACCACTTCACTCTACTGTTTGATGCTAATCACGGTTTAATTTAATGATTTATTTTATTTTATTTTTTGTGTTCAAGTCGTTATAAAATTTATTTTGTTTTGGTGCTCGATCTGTGGAATCGATTTTTTATTTCTTTGTCAATTTGATATTCTTATTTTTGGTCAAAAAATGGTTCGACTATAAATTAGGTTTTGTGTAACTTGTTGTTTTGTCGATCTGGATGGTTTTTCTTCTTCGATAAGTTGATAATGAAGCTTGATTTTTTGTGCTCGTTGTCATAGTTTCATCCTTCCCTTCTGTGTTGGATTTGATAAAAAGTTGTCTCTGATTTCGGTATCGCCATAATGTAATTCCCGACTCTTTCTTTAAGTTATCTTTGGCGAATATTTGTGAGTGTGTGCATGTGTTTGTGTCATACAACTTTATTTGCGTTAGCGTTAGCCTTCCTTAATCCTAGAATTAACAATTTCTATTCTTATATAAAGTATAGGCAGATGCTTAAGTTTAGGGTTTGCTGTGAGTAGTTTGGTATGAAGATTCTCTTTGATTTTTGTTAATCATTTTGTTTTTAGTGACCTTAGTGGTAATGATGGTGGGAGTTGTTTGCCAATTTAAGAAATTTGTTTTCTTTTTTTTATTGAGTTTGTGTCAAGCAACTAGTGGATTGTAGAAGTTGAAGGAATAATTTGGGAGTGGAAAGAAATGTGTTTTGAAATAGTTAGGGATGATGTCAGTGTAGGGCATTCAGGATAAATAATGTAGAAAGTTTTTGCATGAGATTTGGCGATCTCGTGCTATAGATAGGGAAATGATAATAGAAGTTTCATCCTGTTTGGGATTACATGGTGATTCTGTGTGTGTGTGTGTGTGTGTGTGTGTTCTTGTGCCACAGAGAGGGAAACAATAATAGAAGTTTCATCCTGTTTGGGATTACATGGTGATTCTGCGTGTGTATACACACACATACACACACACTATGCTTGGTGAATTGTCTAGTGATATGCAATGTAAGTTATCTGTAGCAAATGTGGATGTCATTTGGGTGGAAATTTTTCTTCCATTTTCAGTGGTTAAATACTTAAATTTATTTAGTGCAAAAGTACAATGAGTTCATTTATCAAATACTTTGTAATATTTATATTTTTTTAGTGATAGTTGTGGATATGCATCAATGTTTTATTATATGTTATTGATTGTTTCTTTGATTAGTACAATGATCAAGCAAAGACAGCATCAGGGATTTGGGAGAATTTGTAATTTTCCACCCATTGGCGTTATGAATATTTGAGTTCTTATTTGATGAAATGTTTTTTTCGCTCTATTGTCAGGCAAACGCAGCATCAGGGATGGCTGTGCATGACGATTGCAAGCTGAAATTTTTAGAATTGAAGGCAAAAAGGACTTACCGCTTCATAGTGTTCAAGATTGAGGAGAAGCAGAAGCAAGTTATTGTGGAGAAGCTTGGTGAACCCACTGATAGTTATGAAAAATTTACTGCCAGCCTTCCAGCTGATGAGTGTCGATATGCTATCTATGACTTTGATTTTGTCACAGAAGAAAACTGCCAGAAGAGCAAGATTATATTCATTGCATGGTAATAATTATGTGATACAGTTCATCTTCCATTTTATTTTCTCTTAATTTAGTTCATTCTAAATTTTGGCTGCATCATTGCACTCATTCGCAATTATTAAACATGTTAAGGTCCCCTGACACATCAAAAGTGAGAAGCAAGATGATTTATGCAAGCTCCAAGGACAGTTTCAAGCGAGAATTGGATGGTATTCAAGTAGAGTTGCAGGCTACTGATCCTACTGAGATGGGTCTTGATGTCATTAGAAGCCGTTCTAATTGAATGTAGATTGATTGTGTCAATTTGTGGTGCAATGGGAAACATCATTATTATACGGTTCACTAATTTAATGTTTATATCTTTGGAGAGTTTAATATTGGGTTGTTGATGGAGTTATAATTTTCAAGTCTTTTTTTCATTTGCTAAATCTGTGGATTAATGGGATGGGCATCCCCACTGGTATGATATTTACAGGCTAGTATACATTGGTTTGTGGGGGTACAGATCTCAACTTAGCTTTTATTGTTTGCCTCTATCTTGCTGCTCTGTGTGCGCAATACATTAGTTTAGTTAAAAGAAGCATTGCCATTACATTTAGGGAATAACCAAATTTTACGGATTTATCCATTCAACCTGATATGGTAGTATATGATTAAATGATGTGAGTATTTTTTTTTAACTCTATAATTACTTTCGTGTGATAGGGTAGCAAACATTTTTAATGCTAATGTGCAATGTGACCTAAAGTCTAAACTAGTTAGAAAATAAAAGGCTGAAGGACTATTTTTCGTTTAAGTTTTAATATAAAGATAAATGTATATTTGTGATGTTTTAAAATTTAAATATCTATCTATAGAGTAATTATTGATAGAATTTTTTGTTAAAATTAAAAATAAAATTATCGTTTTATTAATAAGATTAAAAAACATATAATTTTATTTTATTTTATTTTATTTTTTAGGTTTTAAAAACTTATATTTTATTTTAATTTTAACTTTAAAAAGTAATTTTTTTTCCCTCAAATCTCTACGGTTTGCTTCCCTCTTTGACAATGACATCTTTAGCGTAATCGTCTCTCTCCTCGACAAATGACATCAAAGAACTTTGCCTTTGTCGATGAAACTGTCTGGCCTTCAGCATATTATTTGTATATATTTATAAAACTACAATTTTAAACTGTACCCAATATGAAATAATATCACTTATTTCATAATCTGTGCCTAAAGTCTAAACTAGTCAGAAAATAAAAATATTAAAAGCAACTAATACAATGTCAAATAAATGGACATGCGGAGATGTAAGGGACAGCTCCAATGTTGTACCACATCCTATAATTTTGTATGTACTTATACAAGTGCTGTCATTGAAACATTTCCTGGTAGTGTTATAAAAGTCAAACTATGTATTATATTACGGTTTCTTACGTACATGGATTTCAAGTTTCTTATCAACTCATCCTCAGAACCATGACTAGTAGCAGTAAACAATTACTACGCAGAGAGTTGCATGCGCTTTCAAAAACTTACAGCGTTTGCGATTTACCCTCCAAAAACCCACAAGACTACGTTCGCTTACTTTCATCGTGCAAATACTTCAATTCTCTCCTTCAAATCCATGCCCAATTGATAGTTTCGGCTCTTTTACAGCATACCTCCATAAATACCCATCTCATAAATTCTTACTCTTTCTTTCAAAATTCCCATTCCGCTCGCTTAGTTTTCGATTCTGCACCAAGCCCATCTGTTGTTCTATACAATTCTATTATAAGAGCTTACACAAGAGGAAACCAGCACAAAGAAGCCTTAAAAATGTACCATTTGATGATACAACAAGGACTAGAGCCAAATAAATATACTTTCATTTTTGTTTTGAAAGCTTGTACTGCTCTTTTAGACGTACAAGAGGGTGTTTCAGTTCATAATGAGATTGTTAATAAGGGACTAGAATGTGATGTGTTTGTAGCTACTGGTCTTGTTGATATGTATAGTAAAATGGGCAATTTAAGTCTGTCTAGAGAAGTGTTTGATAAAATGCCTGATAGAGATGTTGTGGCTTGGAATGCAATCATTGCTGGTTTGTCACAAAGTTCTGATCCTTATGAGGCATTGGAGTTCTTTAAATGTATGCAATTTAGTGGTGTGGAGCCTGATCTAGTGAGTTTTTTTAACTTAGTTCCAGCTGTTTCGAAGTTGGGTAACCTGTGTTCTTGTAGGTCTATCCATGGTTATGTTATTAGGAGGGGTTTGGATAAGAATTTTTCTAATGGTTTGATTGATATATATAGTAAATGTGGAGATGTACATGTTGCTAGATGTATTTTTAATCAAATGCAGATGAGGGATGCTGTTTCTTGGGGAACAATGATGGCAGGATATGCCCATTATGGATACTTTGTTGAAGTTATGGAATTGTTTGATCAGATGAACAGAAATAATCTTATAACAAATAAGGCATCTGCTGTAGCTGCTCTTTCAGCTGCCGGGGAGATGAGAGATTTAGAGAAAGGGAAGGAGATACATGATTGTGTTATTAAGCAGAATTTCGACATTGACATTGCTACTTCTATAATCAGCATGTATGCAAAGTGTGGAGAACTGGAGAAGGCTAAGAAATTGTTTGGGGAACTTCAAGAAAGGGATTTAGTTGCTTGGTCTGCTATAATAGGTGCTTTTGTCCAATCCGGCTATCCTGAAGAGGCACTATGCCTATTCCAAGGTATGCAAAACAGTAATGTGAGACCAAACAGTATAACTTTGATTAGTTTTCTTCCAGCTTGTGGAGAACCATTATACCTGAGATTAGGTAAGAGCATTCATTGCTATGCTGTCAAGGCAAATTTTGATTCTGATATTTCAACCGGAACTTCCCTTGTTTCTATGTATGCTAAGTGTGGATTCATGAGGCCAGCATTCATTATATTCAACAGAATGCCATTTAAAGATGTGGTAACATGGAATGCTTTGATAAATGGATATACACAGATTGGTCACCCTAATTATGCAATTCAGATGTTCCATGAATTAGAGTTATCTGAGATAAATCCAGACTCAAGAACTATGGTGGGCTTGCTTTCAGCGTGTGTCAACTTAAATGACCAGGGTCTAGGCTCTAGCATCCACGGGAAAATTATTAGGTATGGAATTGGATCTGACAGTCATGTCATGAATGCTCTTCTGGACATGTATGCTAAATGTGGAAACCTTTCCTCAGCCAAAATGTTGTTTTACAGAGCTGATTTTCCAAAGGATGAAGTGTCATGGAATATAATAATTGCTGGATTCTTGCAAAACGGGAATGCCAAAGAATCGATTTCTGCATTTCATCACATGAGATTGGGGAACTGGCAACCTAATGTGATAACTATTGTGAGTGTCCTTCCTGCAACAGCATATTTGGCAGCCCTAAGAGCAGGAATGGGAATTCATGCCTGTATAATTCAAATGGGATTTCAGTCTAATACACTAGTTGGAAATAGTCTCATTGATATGTATGCGAAATGCGGGAGGCTAAAATACGCAGAAAAATGTTTCAATGAAATGGAAAATAAAGACACGGTTTCATGGAATGCGATGCTTGCAGGGTATGCAATCCATGGGCAAGGGAGTCAGGCCATTGCTCTTTTTTCACTAATGCAAGAGAGACAATTCAGGGTTGATTCTGTGACATTTCTCAATGTTCTGTCTGCTTGTAGACATTCAGGATTAGTACAACAAGGGAAGGAAGTATTTGATTCCATTTGCAAAACCCATCACATTGCCCCTGATATGGAGCACTATGCATGTATGGTGGATCTGTTAGTTCGTGCTGGTTTATTCGGTGAAGCTTGGGATTTCATAAGCAAAATGCCAATTAAACCGGATGCTGGAGTTTGGGGAGCCTTAATAAGTGCATGTAGAATGCATTCTAATGTGCAATTGGGAGAAATTGCATTGGATCATCTTGTTCAGCTGGAGCCTGAAAATCCCACTCATTATGTCGTCTTAACAAACATATATGCTCAATCTGGAAGGTGGGAAGATGCAAGCAACACAAAATCAAAGATGAATCAAAGAGGGCTGACAAAAACTCCAGGCTGCAGCTGGGTTGAGGTCAAAAATAAAATTCATGCTTTTCGAGCGGGTGACCAGAGCCACCCACAGTTAGAAAGTATGCAACGTTTATGGAGCATATTACTAGAGAAAATGGAGCAAATGGCGTATGTTCCTGATACAAGCTGTGTTTCACGGAATGTGGAGGAAGAGGATAAAGAGTTGTTCCTTTACAACCACAGTGAGCGGCTAGCCATAGTTTTTGCTCTGCTAAATACAGAGCCTGGATCAACCATCCTGATAGTGAAGAATCTCCGTGCTTGCACAGATTGCCATACGACCATTAAGTTGATTACAAAAATCACCAGACGGCAAATCATTGTTAGAGATGCAACTCGTTTTCATCAGTTTAAGGATGGAATCTGCTCATGCAACGATTACTGGTGAACGGTCTTGTGGGTAAGCTTATAATGTTCATAAGAAATTTATGGTTAATCCTAACTTTCAAGCAATTCATCCTCCAGTAAACGTGCTTGGCTACTGTCTCTTATATATTATCATGGAAATTTATTGATTTTTAATTTGCGATTTATTGTTTCAACCCCTCTAGATCAGAGATAGAAAATTTAAAAGAAATATTCATTGTTTGAAAATGTTTATGTAAATATATTAATAACCCTGCTCACCAAAAGGGTCCATAGCTCAGTGGTAGAGCATTTGACTGCAGATCAAGAGGTCATCGGTTCGAACCCGGTTGGGCCCTATTTTTCATATTTTTTAAAAAATGCATAACAACTTTGAAAGGCCAAGAAAAGGCCTCTGAAATTTTCGGTTCGCTTCTTACTATATTTACGCAACACTCCAAATCATGTAAATGTTCATTCACGATATCACTAGATATTGTATCTTCAGCTAGTTTGACTGCTGCCATTTTAGACGGTTGAAAGTTCTCCACTGTAAATTGCAGCTTCCTCGCAGTTTCTTCTTCCCCATGCATCACAAGGGATATTAACAATGATCTAAGCTCATTCTTCGCTCATCTATTAGAGACATGCCCTACAAATGGTCTACCAGAGCCAACTGCTCCCCAGGACTACTAAATGAATCAAGTACAAGTTCACCAATAATATTGTGGCTGGAGATGATTTATAGCAACTACTAAAAAAGGGGAAATCAGAAGGCTGAACGTCAAAGTTACCTGTCAGGATGGATTTTTCCTCTATTTCTTTGGCGCATTGTATCTCTTCCCCTGGTGGAAGCAGCAGAACCCACCCTTGTCCTGTTAAAGGAACAATACAATCACTTGAAGCAACTCAAATTGATATAAGCATTGCTAAATGGAAACAAAAGTTAATTAAAAGGAAAAGGAAAAAATCTAAGGTATTGCAAATATTCAGTTCAGTCACAGAATAATCAGATCAAAAGTCAATTGATCTACTAACAAACTGGTCATCAATCATATGGCTGCCTCTTTTTTTTTGGTTAAAGTATGCAAAGTTTATCATTTTCAAATTATAAATCTCAAGGTATTTGTTATCAATGCTGCAGCAAGCTTCTTCCTGCGGGGTCTAAACTGGTTACATGAGTGTATAAACAGCATTCAAGCTAAATGAGGAGCCGCAGAAAGCAAGAGCCTAGTAAAGAAAGATGAACTAAGGAGGGTAAGCATATGACATAAAAGTATAAAAGTCATACCCTGTTGTCTACACCCTCATTCCACTGAAAATACTACAAGCTTCTGAAACAGTATCTTGTCAAGATCATTCATTGTTCGATCCACTGCCTGCAGCTTTGCTGCAAGTAGTAATCTTCGTTGCGAACAGCTAAGTAGAAGGCTGATAGGTTCCAGACAGAATTTTAATTAGCCAATTCAGAAGATACAAGGGATCCAAGCAACCACACAATTATACAATCATTCTCAATGTAATGAAACAACGCAAATGATTGTAAACAACAGTAATTCAATCAATGAATGAATATACTTCTATTATGACTACAACTCCCATGAATACAGGAATTACTAGCAACTAAGATACTGGTTCTCTCAATACAATGATCTCAATCTCACTCTACAAAATACAATATATCCCTCCTCTCATTATTCCCCTTCCTAATATATTTCCCACCATTACAAATTACTCATCTAATTAACTAACTACTCCTTCAGTTGGCTCAACTACTCTCTAACTACTCAATTGAATCTTCTGCTGATTTGTTCTCCTTATACTTGGCTGACGTGTCCTTCTCTAGCTTGTTTGCTGCTGCCGTGGCTGCTCCTCTCTTCTGCCATTTTGGGTAAACCTGCAATGGTCTAACAAAGGCCAAGTACTTTCCTATTTTCTCCAATCCTTCTTGTATTCAGCAATCAAGTTGTTTGCGCTTTCCAGAGATGTGTTTTTCACTTCTGAGATTATATCCTCTCTCCTGTGTATGAAAGCCATCTCTCAGACAGTGGCTGGAAATTTCAGGCTAAAAAAACATAGGAGGTGGAATTAAGGATAAAGAAAGGGGGGTCACAAGAATCTTGGAGCCATCAATAACTAATGCAGTTGAGTTCTCCATGACTCTTGTTGTTCAGATGAAATTGTAATTTACCCATCAAGACTCCAACATATCAACTGCAACGGCTTTGTTGGATGCCACATCAACCTCACACCATCCTGCTGCAAGTATCTAACTTCATGCTTTAAGTACCAGTGATTGTTGTGGAAAAGCCAGATCTTAACAAAGTCATATTTCCCACACCTCACAACAGCTGCAAGAAGATCTGAGCTACAATTCCACTTCAAAATTTCTACTGTGGCATCTATTTGCTCATTAATGCTGAAGGAACTTCTTTCTAACCCATTCCTTTCAAAGAGAACTATTGAAGGACACTTATTCTCCACTTTGTTGTCATTGACAACTGCAATTTTTGCTCCACTGGGCATCCATTCTAAAACTGCTTCCATGAATAACTTTGGTTCTGAAGAAGTTTGCAATGTCCCAGCATCTCATTCCCAGACCTTAAGCCTATGCAAGGGAGTAGAATTGCTCGATTCACTTAGAGTGATGAAGTATTTCCCATCACCTTGCCAAGAAATGGGACTCTCAGATGTATTGTGGAAGAAAAATCTGGTTCACCTGAAATGAAGCCAAGTCCTAGTCCATAAATTTTCCGAGTATCACAAAGATGCATAATGCATTGTCATATGAAGAACTATATGAAGGGACATTTGAGCACACAAATACAATCAACCAATCATGAGCTTTTCAGAATGGACACATAGGAGCTAACTAGCTAAAGATGTTGTCTTGTTAGAACCCTATTAACAGCACCCTCAACCTTACCTACAACCTCTGTTGAATTACCATCTACGCCATGCGGCTGTAGATGTCCATCAGAAGTTCCCACAATGACCACTTCTTTCTCCATAAGATAATCAAAAGATGTTATAGAGTCTGCGATCTCCAACTCAACTTGATCAACTACTGCAGAAATTGATGCCTTGGCTTGCTGTCTTTCATTCTGTTCATCAACTCCAACTATTAGATAAAAGATAATTTTCCATTGGACGAATAGTACCTGCCATGAACTTTAGTCTTACAGCTCCAGCTCACCTCAAAGTTACAACACATACAGATTCACACAGCATAAGCTGAAATAACTCACTATCCAACTTCATTATAGTACCATTGTACTAATTTTGTGCAGGTGCCCAGCCAGAGACAACACGAAGGTTGATAAACACGATTCTTATAACAATAGTTACAAAAGCATGATCATGTAGAACCCAAATATCTTCCTTTGCAGTCACAAAAAGAAAATAATAATAAAACAATATTTGTTATGATATAATCTATACTTTTACAATCCACCAGGATGATTTTATGCAGAAATTAAGCAGAACAAGTTTAGAGAGAGAAAGAAAAGTCACAGAATCAAAGAGAAGAAGAAGCTACTGCTCATTTAATTTTCCAAAATGACAAAAAATGTGATTCGTTTTTGCCAAGTCAGCCTATATACCTCCACACCTTTCTAACGAACTCAGCATAAAGGAAAAACTCAACAAAATTACAATTTGAAATAGAATTGAAAAACACCATCTGCAACACCGTTTCTTTACTTCTCATTCTGCTACCAAACGACGACGTTGTAGGGCCTTAAGTTTATAGGCTGCATACCATCCTTGAGCAATATTTGATGATCATGCTAGGGGGAGGTAACCCCTCATGCTCCTGGAAAATGTCCCCAAATTGGTCCAGCAACTGCCGCAATTCCTTCAATTCAGGTTCAGGCATGCCTTCTACAGATTGCAGCAACTTCAGACATGTCTGCTGGTGTGACTAAATTAATTGAGTTGCAGCCACCTGAGAATCCTTCCCCAACAATTTCTGCATCTTGCTACTGCCCATAAACGATAGTCCTTTGCTGTCCAGTCCTTGAAAAGTTTGTTGCTGCCCTTCATTGGTAAAAGTCATCCGGAGCTCCTCAAAGTTCCAAAGTATATAACCTAATGTAGTGAGCCACTGGATTCCTAAAATCCAATCATAATTGTCCAATGGAAGAAAGTACACATCTCCCTTGAACTCTTGTCCCTGGATCCTCCATTCAAAGCCCTCACATATAAACTTACACTGCAATTTCTCTCCATTAGCCACCTTAACTCTTGTCCCTTCTACCCCTCTGATTACACACCCTAACTTCTCTTTGTTCTCTCACTCAGAAAGTTATGTGTGCTTCCCGAATTTATCAAGATGAATAGCCGTTTCCTTCCACACATGCCTGTCAACCTCATCACTCTAGGACTGGTAGCACCATTAAGAGCAAGCACATAGTGACAACTGCATCATGCTCGTTTCCCCTTCGACTTCTTTAAGATTTGCTTCATCCTCTCCCTCTTCTCCCGTATCTACATCCAACTGCAAACTATACACACTGTTTCCTTTCACATTTGTGACTGAATGAGTATTTATCATTGCACCGTAAACAAAGCCCCCTTGGCTCTGTTTTCATCTAAATCTCTGTTGGATGATTTCTTCTTATTTCTGGGGAAATGGTTTCGCTGGAATTTCGGTGACTTTGGAGTCGGTAACAGTCCTGTTTGGCTTGGGTGTTTGGTGGTTTGAGTGTTTGTGGTGGTTGTAATGGTTTGGTGGTGATTTTGGGTCTGTGAAAGGTTCCAGCTGTAGGAGTTTTAGTGGCTGGCGTGGGCTGTTCCTTAAGAGCTGCAACGGTGAGTTCTTGTAGCTTTGCCAAGGAGTAAGCCTCAGCCAATGATTTTGGGCGGAACATACGCACTGGCATCTGTATCACATCGATTAACCCCGATAGAAAAGAACTCAATGTCTGATCCTCTCGGATTTTGGCGCATAGGTAAAGTTCATCAAATGAATCCAAATAGTCTTGGAGAGATCCTACCTGTTTCGAATTCCTCAGGTCCGATAGTGGGTCGCGGTAAGCATGGGTTCCAAACCGAGCTCCCATGTATTTATTCAATGTACTCTTCCCAAGTCACTTGCTGATCACTCTTCACTCTCATAAACCCCTGGTGCCATTGTATCGCTTTGCCTTCTAAGTGTAAGGCAGCGATCTTCACCCAATTATCTCTCGGTCCACCTTCAACTTCAAAGAAATATTCAACTCTCCAAAGCCAATTCTCAAACTTCTCACCATTGAACTTAGGGAACTCCAATCTAGCCGAATGTCCCCATGAATGCCTCTTTTCAGAGCCTTGACCCGAGACTTCCTCCTCCGTCTCAAATTCACCATACTCTGCTTATGGAGAATTTCGGACTGTTGCACACCGAGTCCACTAATGAGTCCTTTAATTTCTTCAGTGGACTCCTTTAAAAAACGTCGCTGTCGAAGTTCGGCTTCCTGCACCATCTGAGCTACTTCGCTTCTAAGCTCCCGATACCTTGTTCCCTCTGCCGTGGCAGAATCTCTGGTCGATACAATCTAAACTTTTACAACTCACCAGGATGATGTCTATGCAGAAAATAAGCAGAATAAATTTAGAAAGAGAGAAAAAAATGTCAGAGAGCGAAGAGAACAAGAAAGTGTGATTCGCTTTTGTCAAGTCATTTCACGCCTTTCTAACGAAACTCAGCAAGAAGGAAAAACTCAACAAAATTAAAATTTGAAATAGAAATGAAAAACACCATCTGCGACACCGTTTCTTTATTTCTCCTTCCGCTACTAAACGACAACGTCCTATTAATTAAACTTCAACGCTGCGTTTCATCACCTGAATCTAAATCGACGGGGCCGTACATATTACTGGTGTTTCTGTGCGACGTCGTTCCCATTCGATATTGGTTTGAATTCATACCATGTCACCGGACATGGACGTAGTTTGTGGTGACTCTGTTTTCAGTAATGAAATTTTTTTCTTTATAATAGACAGACACTCTTGCAAAAACACTAAACAAAAAGAAACAGAGAAAGAAAGAGCGTGTAAATGTTATTGGCAAAGGAAGAGAAGAATAAACAGTTCCGCTCGACGTCCAAAGCAGAGAACCGTAGAGTTTCTTCCCTTGTTGGTAACTCCAGATTCTGAGAAACCTTAAGAGTAGAGTTCTAGGTTTTTCAGGATGAATCATCAAAAATTCAGAATAATTAAAAAAAAAGTGAGAGTTTAAAGGCTTTGAAATAAGGATGGGAAGTAGAAGAAGAGTGCGTCCCGTTCAGTGGTGGTGGACTTCGTAAAACGAACAACGCTTCAACTTTTATTACAATAATAACAAAATTTATGAGAAGCGAGCAAGTGACCGGTCTTTGTTTCGTTCAAAAAGTCAGTAACATTATCCAAATACAAGGTACAAATTTAAACTCTATTCACCTCAACTTACAATTACACACAAAATGGCAAAATTGTACAAAGCTTTTATCATCTACTATTAAGGGAACTAGGAAAATTAGTTAACAACAAAAAGAGAAAACTGAACCAAACAAAGAAGGCAGAAGACTAAAAGAGGGAATAAACCTCAACTAACCTTCACAAAAACAGCAGCCTAACTGATGTTGCAAGACCCTATTACAGACTGCATTGCTATCCTCATATATTTCCTGATTTAACTAACTAATAGCAATATCCAACCTATGTGTATCTTGCAACCAGTACATATACGATAATCTACATCTACAGCCTCCCGAACCAGTAATGATCAGATCTGGACTAGAAGTTCCCTGGGCAAATGCTGTTTCTAACGTCTTCAAATAAGCCCGATACCCTTTTCTCTTGCTGCTTCAACAATGTTGTTCATGTCTCCTTTATTGTTAGATTGATTATAATAGCATTTCCACAACTTGATGGAAAATGGATATATACACAAGGCTCTCTTGTAAAACCTCTCAGAGATGCCCTTTTTACCGCTTACATTGCCCAAAATATCTGCAGCTTCTACCCATACATATTCTGGAGCAATTGGCATAGCTTGAAAAAGCGCACTGACCAAGGTTGAGGAGGCCCAGAAAAAAACACTGGCCGGTGTAACATCGGCAGGGTTGTCAGCTCCACTGAGCCGCTTACAAACAGAAAATGCCAGTGTGTAGTTGGATGGTACAATCTCCATAATGGCTTCAACAAAGTCAACTAGATCCTTTAGCTTGCTAAAGGTTTGTGGTAAAAGTGAGGGACCATACCACACTTCAAGAACCAAATTCACCAGAGAAGAATCAGTTGAAATTGGACTTAGCAGGTTAGTAACTAGCTGCTGGACTCTTGGCTTATCAATGTTGTTAAGAAAGTGTCTGGGCAATGGTTCAGAGCAAGGAAAAGGGCGGGCATTGTCCGAATAAAGCTTCAAAAGGTTCAGCTGCCAAACTACATCTCCCTTTAGTCCCGACCTATCAGTAAGCAAAAACGTGGCATGCTCTCTAACACAATGATTAAAATTCTCGGGAGCTGCAACCTTCAACGCCCTATCAATAGCTAACCGAGCATCATTGAAATGGTTCTGCAATAACCCACGAAGGGAGAGATTAAGCAGTCCAAACATTACATCCATTTGGTTTTTACTGGACACTGAGAAGCCTAGATTTGATATTGAAGTGGATTCTAGTAAGCCATGAGAGATCTCAGCATCCATGGCATCCAAAATGTCAACTTCAGAGAATTGAACCTTCCAAACAGAGTGAAACCAACGGTCCATAAGTTCTTTTGCAAAACCAGGTCTTCCATTCAGGAGGGCATACTCAGCATATTGATTCCAGATACACTGAATTCCAGGGACTTCTTTAGGCCACTTCATAAGAGCTTTCTCAAACCCCATAAAACTTGAATCACCAAAATCACATTTCTGCAAGCACACTGATGTCAGAACAAGTTCTAAGCAAGACGGGTATAACTTCAAGTATTTTTCCAGCAAATTCCAACTGCATTCTAAGTCATCAAGTGCTACCATACACTTAACATGGCAAACAGCAAAAAGTTGTCCCGATCTGAGATTAGCTTCACTCTTAGGTGATTCATTATTTAAATAAGTTTCAACAGAATCCACTGCTCTTTCAACCAGCTTTACAATGCCCTGCTTCTCATCATTTACTAAGTGAATGGAAGGCCATTCAATTGCAAGGAGCTCTTTCTCACATTCAAACCGCTGTACAACAGCATCGGGCAGTTTCCTGTAAATAATTAAATACAAACAAGAAACCCAGAATATAAGTTTGTCAGAAATGGTTAAGCATGTGAGGATATCAGAGAGAAACAAGCCATGAGGTTCTTTAGAACTTGTTGCAGTGAGGAAGAGCCCAGAGATTCTTCTGATGACTTTCTCAATATTCCCAGACATGCACAAACACTCCACCATCTGCAAAAATACGTCCAAGATGCGTGCACTAGCATGCCTTTCATCTCCATCAGAGGAAGATGCATGGCGGCAGAGTGCTGAAAGGGCAGCATCATATGCACCCAACTGATCATCAAGCTGTATCCTACTGTTGATGTACATAAGCCAAAGTCCATAAGATCCTTCATTGTGTTTGACCTGAAGATGGAGGGGAGAAGAGTTTCCATAGAAGCATTTGTATTTCAATTTTTAATTTTAAAACCAAAGTTCTATAATATATTCACAAAAAGTGTGAGATTAAGAGTAAGCCATATTATGAAATTCAACACAGAAATAAACACCATCTATATAGAAATTCCATTGCAATTATTAACTGGCCAAAATGCGGGCAGATGGCATAGCTAGGGGAAATTAGGAAACTTTGCAGAGTTGTGTGTATAGTCATTATCAGGACCAACCAACAAGAGAAGCATAAAAACACTGATTAGCCAAAACATCGACAGCAACCATAGGCATTAACCAAAAGCATACAGGAACTAATTCACTCCTCCTACTATTAGTGCTTGTAAAAGCAGAATTCATACGATACCATACCGCATGAAAGAACATGTCTTCCTTCCCATATGGCACTGAATTGCTGTGATATATAAGCAGATAAACAATCCAAAGAATTTCAGATGATTGATCTGCCTCGAGAGCTCGTGACAATATGTACAGAGCCTGAAATACATAAGAATTTGAGATAATTACAGGAATAAAATATTATAATCATGATTAGAATTCTACAGGTTAATCATGTAATCAAGCAAGGTTACCTTTCTTACACCCTCTAACCTGCCAGCCTCTTGATTGAGAAATAGAAGAGCCATTTCCACAGACTGGACACTATTAGGCAAAGCTTGTTTAAGTTGATTCTACGTATACCATGCAAGAAGGAAACCATGAATGAGAGTGTGAACCAAACAACTAAAAAACAGCCATCATTTGTGGTGTAGGAGGAGTTTCAGAGTAAATGAATACAAGCAATTATCATATAGGCGTCAAAATTTTTTTAATATCATTAAAAACTGATTTAAATATGAATATCCAATGCAATAAAACCAAAAACAGTGCAGCAACAATGAAGAACATAGTTAGAATGTTATACACAAACCATTATGCCATCTCTACTTTGAAAATAAGAGGATTGTCTATTCCAACCCCCACACACTTCAATACGTCCATCACTGGCATGCAAGAATTCTGCAGGTAAGTCCTGTAACATATTCGATAAGGCTAGGGTAATACTGAAACACTTCTGCCAGCATTGTCCATGTCTTCTAGATATAACAGACTCAAAATGTGTTTCAGCTTTCAATATATCTAAACCAACTATATATATTGGTGGAGTCAAATTATCACGACACTTGGAAGCACCTATAGAATCTTGTTGAGGTATTGTTAACCCAGCCTGACCATCTGCACAAGCAAAGGCTTAAATAAGAAAGCAAAAAGTTAAAGTCAACAGAAATCTTTATTGGAATAATCATACCAGCAATATCAGAATTGCCTTGCTGATTCTGATACATATTTCCATTTGAGAAGTCCTTCACGTGTTGCCAAGGACATTCATCATTGTTGCATTTTCCTCTGAGCTCATACATACAGAGAGGCCAAAATGGTTCAATGGCAAGATTGCAGGTATTAGAGCCGAATTCTCTCCCAAAGAAACTACTAAGAGTCTCCTGGTTTGAGGTTTCTATCAAATACCCATCCTGAGGTTCCTTAGATTTGACACAAGCACCCTCTTCAATGTAAAAGTTACATGAGTGATTCTGGTGAATTTCAGTATTTGATAAAGCAATGGATGGTCTAACTTTCAGATGGCCAAACACACTCCTCAGAATTGAAGGTGAAAATAATGCAGAAGCTGTTGAATGGTGAGCTCTAATGGAAAAGTTATTTTCCTTAAAATCAGCAGTACATTGAAACTCTAAAGAACTTTTTTCAGCATGGCACTGATCATGGATCTGAACAGCAACCTCACTAAAAGTTTTTTCTGGCTTATCAGTCCCTAAAATTAAAATTGAAATTGTAGTGAGTGGTTAAGAATAACAATAATAGTAATGATAATAAACAAAAAATATATTAAAACTACTAATTACAGTAGGAATAATAAGAACTGTTTTCCATCAGTTTAAGACACATATTTTTAATCAAGAGAATTCAAAAAAAAAGAAACACAGTAGTGAGTGGTTAAGAATAACAATAATAGTAATGACAATAAACAAAAAATATATTATAACTACTAATTACAGTAGGAATAATAAGAACTGTTTTCCACCAGTTTAAGACACATACTTTTAATCAAGAGAATTCAAAAAAAAAGAAACACACCGATATTTATAGTAACAGTAAATTAACTTCAGTACTTGCAATAATATTTTCATTTTATAATAATAAATACTATTATATTATTAATTGGGATGATCAATTAAACTCTATATTCAGCAGGACACACTAACAATCAAATAATATTCTATAGATTAAATGCTGACCACAAACTATCTCTGTCCAAAGAAAGTACCTCCAACATAATGCTGCTGACTTTGTCCTTCTGAAGATGGAACACTGCCATTACTTGTCCGCATTTTGTCACTCCCAATATCATTTTCAGGCCCTCTTTCAACTGAAGGTTCCACATCATAACATGAACCACTATTCTTTGACAAAGTTCTCACTCCTAGTCGTGCAAACAGTTCAGACCTTAATGTCGCTTCAAGAAGTAAAGAATCCTCGGAAATATCAATAGATGATTTTATGTTGACATTGCTATTTTTGTCCATTTGCCTTCTTTCAGAAACTTGTGCCTTTCGATTATCTTCACAGTTGAGTCGAGAAGATTCATGGTCCATGGGGAATGTCTCATCATTTTCATCAGCTGAAAATTTAATTCGTAGGATGGAGAGCTTAATCCGTGAACAACATTCTTAGTTTTACGAGGCAATGGCTCTGATGTACTAGCATCTGGATCACTGCAAGGTTCAAATCCCAAATTTTGACCACTTGTGTGCTGATAAGATGTACTGAGGGGAGCACTATTGTCACATTGGATATTCGAATCATAACCTAGTTGATTAAAACCACCATAGGCAGACTGCAACTGATGACCTGATGTTGGGATAAACTCCAAATTTTCAGACACATGATTTGACAAATCCAACCTATTCCCAACAGGTTCATGCAGCCTAGAAGACCACAGTAAGTCAGATTCATCCATCAGAAAAGACTTAAAGCAGGCTGAAGACAGTTCTCTCTGACGATAAAGTTTTGTGCATCTCATATTAGCCTCAATCAAAGCCCTCTGGGCTTTACGATAAGCTTTAAGAGCATTTCCTTCTTCAATTTCACAAATGCGCCGGTGCTCTTGTGCTTCCTCCAGCTCTTTGTCCAGCAATTCCTCCATGGCAAGTATTGATTGTACATTCATATTGCCATGTCCTGAGACATTGGTATCACCCAGACAGTTCAACAAGTTTGCATTATTCACCTGGAAGAAGTTTCAACAAATTTAGAATGAAAATAAGGAATGACTGAAAGATCTACAATAGACATTGTAGACCTCCAATCAGTTACATGAATCCCAGAAATACACCAGGAAAAAGTTATGGAACGAAGAATCAACTGTCTTTTCACCAGATATAGCTTTACAAAGATCATTGCTTTTCATTACATTCTGTTCTCCAATTGCTTTGCTAGGAAAAGAATTTAGAGTAGGATGTCCACCAATTTTACTTGGATGATTTAAAAGCATTTTATCCTGTAAAGTTACATAATATCAATAATTAAGCCAAAACAGGTTCTAACAAAGCAATCATTCAAGCAATGGCAATTGTTTCAACTTCACAATAAATTTAAGAAATAAAAGACTACAGTTATCTATTTGAACCACTAGTACCGCAACTTTCAAAACTAAATTTCTTGGAAGAGAGATAAATTTACCCTCCTGGTAGACAATGATTTATAAAGTAAAAATTGGTAATACAACCATACAATATATCTATACAGTAACAACACAGGTCCATTTACACAAGTAGGTGACAGCATTTCTTTACTAGTATTACTAATTTTTTTTTTTAAATGTAAATTACTTCATAAAGCTTCATATCTATACAGTAAAAAGAGCAAATGCACATGATCCATGCCACCAAATTTCTACTATTACATAAGTCAGACAATACCAATCATGAATGTAACAAACCAATAATATATACAACGCCAAGCATAGGTCGCTGAATATATAAATGTAGAGTAATTGCAGTAATATGTACACAAGATGCAGGACAGTAGACCTTATAGCTCAACCATACCATCACAAAATGTAACTAAACAAACCTTAAGCAATGTATTCTAAGCATTAACTTACTAAATTTTTTGGCAAAGAACTGGACATCTGTTTTACCAGTGCTGTGATTTGGTTTAAATCAACATGATCCAGCCTTCTATCCCTATCAGATTGATTGCCACTAGAATTGATATCAGCAACTGCAGAAAAGGCCTGTCCGATTCATTATTGCATCTCAAATGTTCTACAGCATAAGACTCCAATTATACAGAAATAACAACATGTTTACCATCTTTCACCAATCTAGGTCTATTTTCTGGTAGAACATCAATACATTTATCATCCTGCTTGTGCTGCTTAACAATGCTTGATTCTATTCTGCTTAAAGGAGTGTCTTTCTGGATACGATCAACCTTATTTCTGCCACACGTACTGTTCTCCAGTGTAGGCTCTTCCACAGGAGTAATTAATATTGCAGCAGGAATTTCTTGACGGCTATCTGAAGTCATATTGTGAGAATAAGATCCATTTACTTTCAAGCGTTTCTTGTCCGGTTCTTTTCGTTTCAACTGTCCAACATCTGCAGAAGGTGATTGATGTTTCCTTCCTGCTTCATTGCCTATATTCATTGCATGATAATCCCTGCATTGTACAATAGCCAAATCTTTATTTTGCTGGGAAGCCTTGAGCTTTAGTTCATTTTCACGAAGTGCTATCTGCTGCCTCAAGTCCTCAAGCTTACTGTTTTTCAAACCCACTCCTAGTTCCAAGCCATGCTCTTGGTTTCCTAAATTTTTGTTAGGGTTTCTAAATTTCCTAACTTGAGATCTGCGCTCAGCAGCCCTGGAACTGGCTCCTCCATGAATTTTTGTCTCTGACGAGACATATATATGATTTGAAGATAACTTGGGTATTATTTTGTTTACATTTTTGGCATTTTGATGTATTTTGTTAGGTTTCATCAATGCCAAAGTAGTTGGTTGTCCATAGCTATCCAATCCAGTTGTGTTAGTTATAGTTGCAGCTGTTTTTTCTTGCTGGTAATCATCGGACTCACTGCCACTGTCACCATCGGAGAAGCTTATCACAAGGTTATTGTTCGACCCTGAAGTAGGAAACCATCTAGGATTACCAGATTTAAACTTTACTCGACCTTTCCCAAAACTCTTTTGATTGGTTGGCTGAATGGAAGTTTGAGATCGAATATCAACAGAGCTTGACAGATTATTGGCAGAAACATTCTTCACTGGAAAGTAGATATAAATACATCAAAAGATATTTCAGGACAGGCACTTTGCCGTTTACAAGAACAAAATCTGAACCAACAAGACAGTCACAAAGCAAAACTATAAATAAAGCAATATGAAAATGATAAACAATGCACAAGGGGAAAAAACACATATACCACAATGGGTTCAACTCCATCTTCATCATTACAGAGCAAAAGACTACATCTCTTGAGAGTGAATATAAGTTCTTTACATGTTTCCAAGACCATATGGTTATTATTAATTTCACTAACAGTATACTGGCACATTACCGTTTTGAGACACACAAATATTAGATGTGCATACATCACTAAACCCGTAGATTCAATTAGAAGTAAATTTAAGATTCTAAGAATGTAAATGGGAGTCTGTATATTTATGAAAATACCAATACTAAACTAGGTTATAGAGATTGGACACTAAAATTAAAATATGATAATGAGAGAACCCAATAATAAAAATCCGGATTCTCAAATAATTTGGCTTGTAAGGCTAACCAGTCTGAGTACCTTGCGTGCGTGTGCTTGTCAAATTTGAAAAAAGGGTCACTCCAGCAGCGGCAACAGCACCAATACATGGTGCGACAGAGCCAACAGGATTTACCTATGGTTAAAAAAAATAAAAAATTTGCTTACCCGGAAACCTCACTTGTAACAACGTGTAAATAAACACCAATTCTACTAAAACGATTCTTAAGCACTAAACTAAAATCCAACTTACCCAATTAAACTAACAGCACAAATTCAGACTACCAAAAAAATAATACCATGCGAAATCAGCTAAGATCAATTTAAGTGCCAAAATTAGCTAACAAACATCCAAAGTATATTGATGGAACGCTCGATAAGTACAAATAAAGAAATATGCAGATAGCTCCGTAAATAAGAAAAAACATCTAGTTCCATAAATACAACTCAAGGTCAATAATTTTGAAACTTAAAATGGAAAACAAATACTTCGGTGACCAAACAAAATTCAAGTTTCGAGAAGCTAAAGGAGATTATTTTCTTTTCCCATCAAGTAAACAGCAAGCAATTAATTAAAAACAATAGAAAGAGTAATCGGTAGAATGAAGAAGCGGAAGCAAAAAATTAAGGATTTCGTAATATAGAATACGTCGCCCTCGTCGCCCGATGAAGAGAGCTCGCCTTCTTCTCTGGTGTTCGCTGTGAGCCCCTTGTTAAGCTTGGCATTGGCTGAAGTTGAGGCCATGGCAATCCCGTTCACTAATCTTGGAAATTAGAATTTACATGCACCCTAGGGTTCTGAATAAACTGCGTTTTGAAAAGGATTTAATATTATTATTTTCCCTCTCCTATTATTAATATTTTTCATATTAAATCCAGGGTTTTAATCAATTAAGATAAAATACAAATTTATAACTTAATATATTCTTATTATTAATTTTATTTCTCTAGGATAAATTAATTACATAACAGTCAATACGGGACTGTTTGGTTGGAGAGTATTTAAAAATTATTCAATTCTTAATTAAAAATAGTAAGGGTAATTTGATTATTACAATAATTTTAATTTTATTCTTATTTATTAAATATAAAAATATAAAATACACATATAAAACACATATGCACTAATCAGGACTGTGGTTACAGTCGCATCTCTTAAGCTATCTATGAGGAAGAACAAACTTGGTGAAATTTTATCAAGAGTGATCCACATTTTCCCTATCCAAGGCTTGGCTATAAGCATTTTTCATCAACTAAATACATAAATTACACTTTCTTACTCAAAATCTAACTTTGCATTAAAAAATTAATATTATAAAGATAAAATAATAATAATAATTTTATCATCCAAAAATTTAAATAAAAATATAAAAAATATTTTTGTACAAACTCAGTTTAATATTTTAAATATAATAATTTATCCATCAGTTTATGTAATTCGAGTTTTAAAACCCTGTTTACTATAACTGTCACTCATTCAAATCCAACTCTGGTGAAATTGTCATCCACTTAAGCCCAAGCCCACCAAAATTACCTCACATTCGAACTCAAACCCATCATAGCCATTAATCATGATAGTTGGACCTTTTTACAATTTTTTAAACCTACAATTCAACCCTTACATTTTAGGCGTAGAATCCCTACCAATCACAATCACCCCTATTCAAACGCACAGTAACCTCCACCCATCGCAACACAAACCCACCGAAACAATCTGCAGAGAAGAGACTGCAATGATAGAGGAAAAAAATGTTAATAACAAATTTGAAATGCAGAAAAATATTTTAAAATTTTGTTAATTTAGGATGATATATTAATTTTGAAAAATAAAATAATTAAAAAAATATGATAAGTTAACTTCCATTAAAATTCTTTTAAAGTAAAATTTTAAAAAGAAAAACGTGATTTATATATTTTAACGGACGAAAAAGTGTTTAAGGCCAGCCTTTGTATGAAAAATATGTAAATCACTATTTTATATATTATCCAGCCATTGACTGTCATGGTATAAGGTGTCAAGCTAGGAAGTGCATGTTTTGAGGGAGCTGACTCCTTCACTAAACGTTAGGTGGGCGATCCACAGTTGAATCTGAAAAGACATGAACTGGTATGATAAAAATCACGACATTATTTTATAAAGTATTCCTCTCCAGTAGTGAAGTTGCAAAAAGTGTGTAGAAATTGAAAAGTTGTGATTAGGCGTAGAAGCACACATCCATAAAGAATTATATGGTATCATGTCAAAACGTTGCACATACTGTCTGATAATCCCCAAAAAACTTACCCTCTAAATACAAAAATTTTTAAAAGAAAAAATAAAGAAGATATTTCATCAGCAATTTACTACCGAAGATAGCAAGGTAAAATTACGCTACACATTTACAAGGTGACAAAAAATGAACAGAATGACCAAAAAATCACATACCAGGCACACCTTGGAGATGCCACAAAAATCAGACACCCCAGCTGGCTTGCCCTGATGATGAAGTCCTATCCCCTAAACATATGCAATACTCAGTCTGTTCTCATCACAAACAAGAAATCGAAACACAAAATACTCGATGTTTTTATTATTGAAGGATGGCCACGAAAAAATGAGCCACTACTAACATCCCTCAAAAATTACAGAACTGATAGAAGGTTAAACAGCAAATCTGACTCTGTAAAAGTTATGGGTTTTCCCATAGTTGCCCAGAATGTCTTCTGTCAATATAATGCACACTGATAACTGCATCCAAATGAAGAAGAAAAAATGAATAAGTAAAAAAATTAGAAAAACAAATCGTAGCATGAATTGCTTGTCAGCGCGTCCTTGTAGTTTAAAAATAAATGCTGAAAAAACAATTGTATTTCAAATTTTAGTAAGATCAACAAACTTATTTTATAAAGGATTTTAGAGCATTACTTAAAACGAAAAAGGATGGTTTCAGCAGGTCCTAGGCACAAGCATTAAACACATACAACTTTGAATATTAACAGAAAAACTAAGGTAGGCAGGCACCTGTACTAACAAGAAAAATGTAATGATAAGATGCTCACAATCACAGATAGATAGATGCCCAGCCCAAGCGGAAGAAGAAAAAATTACCTTAAGATACATGAAATGCCTCGATCTGCAAAGTATAGTTGCATGACATGGAAGCTAACCAATTACCCCAAAAAGTTCGGAGATGTCTCCTACACTGGCTAACCTTTAAATAACAAGCATTCAACCTGAAACCTTCAAATGAAAAGCCAAACTTGAAATCTTTTAGCAAATAAAATACTACTCTACTTTAATGGGGATGAGGGAAGCAAAACTCTCTATCTGATCACTTCCATTATACTGGTGCAACAATTGAGAGGCACTGACAGCTAATTTGCTGCACCTATGGCGCACACAGAACTTTTGGTAGAGCATCATCACCCATATACTCACCTCATCTTATAACCTTGGCTTCTTTGGGAGATTGGGATCTGAACCACATACTTTTGGACTTCAATTCAGTATTTTCCCTTAAAGAATCAGATTCCACCTGCCTAATACATGCTTGTAAAATTAAGCATAATCCACCAAGGTTTTATCAAAATTTGGAAAATGTTGCCAACGATGGAATAGCTTGCAAGTGTCAAGGAGTAATGGACTTAATTACCCATTGCAGGGCTCCACATAAAGAACAAAAGTACTAAAACAGAGTTGAGTCAGCAGATTGCAACCCAGCTCAGATATCATTTGACAGGTGAAGTAAGCCACGCATCTGAAGATACGGATTCTCTAACAGTTTTTCGTTGTTGCTCTGTTAAAAAGCACAAAGTAATCACATGTTAGTGTAATGTGATTCTATTATCCCATCTGTGAAAGAAAAAATTGGGGACTTGATGAGAAAAAAATATATATATACAAACTGATGTTCCTGTACCTATTGCATGACACTTCATATTCATTGTCTCTTAGAAATCTTACATGTGTAATAGTGGACAACCATATGGCAATATAGATGTTCAATAAACACCTAATTAGAATAACACTAATAAAGATGCTGACCATATTTCTTAATATGTGGGCTCAAAGAAAGTGAACCACAACCACCTAAAATCTCCCTAAACCATGCATTTCTTTCTGTAAAATGGCGGATTCAGAGCCCCACACTCATTTCAAGCTCAAATTGCAGATGCAGGATTAATACAAGTATGATAATATATACACACAGACATGCATTCATCTCTCTACAATGTTATAAACTATGTCATTTCTCAGTGTTCGATCATTACAATTTTGTAAACTTTCACAAACCAGTAAAAAACGAAGTACCTGCTGAGCCTTAAAGACAAGATTCTGTAGCATGTGCTGGTACTTCTCAGGTTCCTCTGTCATCATTCTCTGCAACATTCAATGCTTGAATGAAGTTAGCAAGTGATTGAAATTGGAACCATGTTACAAATTGATAATTGGTGAGGGAAAATTGGAAAGCATTCTTGCCTTTAAAAGAAAAGCTGAAGCATAATATGCCACCCTCGAATCAGTATCATCTAAAAGTTCCCTGCCAAAGTAAAAAGTGCACAGATGTCTGGCATGTTTGCATATAAGCATAAGGCAAATTCATTAATAGGAAGCAAATAACTATAAGCTCACCTAAAGAATTCTTCTCCACCAACTTCTAGAAATGCAGCAGGATCTGCAGTGCATTTACCAATTAGAAGCAATAGAAGAGTAGCCCGAATGTCAGATGTGGCACCAGGAAGGTTCCCTCTCCCTTTGCTTCCAACAGCAACACCCAATGCAATATTATCTGTTGCTGCACCAGCAAGTTGAATCAATGGCCAATAAAATAAAGCAGCTGGTACACGTGCAACTAATTGCATAGGAACAACTGCCTGTCCCTGAAGCAGCTGTGCTGCCATTGATGCTGTTTCAAAAACTGGATGGTTCATATTATAATGGGATCTGCTCTCAGTTTCCTCGTGGAATTCATCCCAGAAGCCAGCCTCTTTTTGAGAGACATGCTCAGCAACATCATTCATTTTATTCTCATCTAGGGAACCAAGAACTTTACTCTGATGCATTCCATCTCCGAATGACTTTGCAGTTGCAGGGAAAACTTTGAGGCACAGTTGAGAGAACAGAATGTCGCACATCTGCTCAGAAACAGCAAAAACGTACAGGTTAGTAAGGTTGGTGCTTATCCATTAGACATAAGTTTAACATAAAAAGATGGGTGATACCCTGCAGCAATTAAAAGTGAACCCACCAATTTACTTGGATAAAATAGACCAAAATCTTAAATTTGTTTCCCCAATCATTTTTTTATTAGTAAAAATTTGTGGGGACATTTGGTACCATTCAGTCTGTAAACCCTCCTAAAAAACCTTTTAAGGAAATGATTACACTATTTAGAGTGTCCTCCAAATAGTCTATTCTACTCAGGAGATTTATGATATATGGCTGCATCAAGATCAGGAAAAGATATTTGATGCCCCTCAAATGGTTAATCAATTCTCCGAGAACATACCTTCAAGATGTTGATACGGTCTGTTTCATTAATTTGAGCAACCAAAGACAAAGCAATACTCATGATATCAATCATAGTATTTGCTTTTTCAAGTCGGCTATCTTCATGTTCATTAGGAATATCACTGATTGGATGTTGCTCCTTCTCATCCAACAAAAACTTACATCGCATAAGAAGTCTTTCTAGAATATTTAGGAAGCCCCATCTGATTAACTTGTTTTTTGACTTTAGTAGCCCACACATAAGCCAAATGGACAAAGGCACATCTGAAGTATCAGAGGAATCATGACAACCAGTATGGGCAATTTTACGCTGCAAATTTTTAATATTTGACTGTACACTTGCCTCCCGTTCCTCACTAATTTCTGCAATAAGCAAATCACCTAACCATATATGCCCATTTTGACGATAAGCAATTCGTTCTGAATGAAGAAGAGAATGTAAAGTGGCCCATGAGAGCTTTACTTTCATGCAAACAGCATTTCTTGCATCCTCAAAGCTTTCCATTAACTTGTAAGTTTTAGTTATCTGTTCCAGATGGGAAAACTCTTTATCTAAATGAGTAAATGAACTAATTATCATATCAAATTTCTCTGCCACATTCTCCAAAAGCTGCAAAGATTGAAAAAAAAGGAATTAAGAATACAGCAGTACTGATTTAAAATTTATGCGTGTGTATGCATATTCGTATGTATCATGTACGTATGTATGTATATATACAAAGCCCAATTGGCAACTAAATACTAGAGACAAAAATGAATTTGATAGTGAAGTATATTAAAAATAAATCATGTACTTCAAAAAAAAATCAAAACAGAAACTGAAAATGTAGTTATCCTTAACAGGTTATAAGTGTTTGCTGTATAAGAAACACATGCACATATCATCTGTGGTGTCCCCGACTTTCTTAAATGGTAAACCAATAAATTTCCTCCCTAGTCCACACTTAAAACACCACACAGATGCACACGTTTTCACATTCCCAAACACAATTCCAAGACATTACCATATTAAGTCTTTCAATGTTAGGATATCTAGACAATGCAACTGCAATAGATCTTCTCAAAAGCTCCCCAATGCCTTCTACCCCAAGTTTAACAGAGATAAAAAAGGCTTCTGGAGCATCTGCAAGACCAAGGAGGTAAGCAATGGGTTGAATCTCATCATCAGTGTATTCAGAAACTCCAGCAGCTATACACGTGCTATTTATTTGATACAACACATAGTCAAACAGCACCGCATATAGATTTCGCCTTTCTTCCCTTGAGTTAGCCAAAGCATACTGCAATGAGAAGTACCAAGAAAAGATCTTGTGAATACCGCTAGGCTTTTAATTGAACTTAAAGATGAATCTTGGTAATTAAAATATAACATTACAACTTTGAAAATGGATGTGCCATGATAAAATTTGTTAAGAGTAAGATGCTGAATATGTTTTAATGTACATAAGATATATATACAAACTAGAGAGATGTTCAACACTTCAATGCACAATAAACCAACTACACCCAAACATTCAAAACATTCTATCAAATTAAACACAATTTCCCAATGTAGACTAAAGTCGAGGGAAGATCTATTGAAATTTTCCAACATAATGAAGGACTTTAGTCTTCACCGTTCTCTGACTCCAACAAATTACCAAGTCCCTTCACTTTGGCTTTGGCATCAATTTTTTCTATATATACACATATTACTTCTTCATTTTAAACAAGGTTAGTGTATTAAACCCTTATTTCTTTATATGCATTGATTCAATACTACAACAAATAATTTGCATACCTCCAAGAAAATAAACTCAATTCCACCAATCTGGTCAAGCCATTTTCTTACAAGGCTACTGTATTGAACCCTTATTTCTTTATATTCATTCATTCGAGCTATTAAGATTCTTTTAATTTTTAATTCTGATACTATAATATAATTTGCATACCTCCAAGAAAATAAACTCAATTCCACCAATCAGGTCAAGCTGATCTACAAGAAAACTTGGAGTACTTGATCCACCCTTAGCAGGTCCATCAGGAACTTCATACAGCATGTTTGTTAACAAGCAAATAAGTTTGCAATGAACCACTTCTGCCCAAGAATTCTGCCTGCATGTCTCTAGAAGTGCCTTAATAACCTATGGAAAGACATTATCAATCCCCCAACAATAAATATAATTGTCATCAACAATTAAATGTCAACACCTAGACCAAATCTCATCAAAATAAATAAATCAACAACGTAGAGCTATGTAGTAGAAGCTGCATTCCATGATAAGTAAGTCCAGGTAGGAAAACCAACTAACCCTTATGTCAAGACCATTTAATCGATTTCTCCAAATTTTGCCTCTGTCACAGACAAAATAAAGCAAACAGCTTAGAGCAGATGCCCAGACAGATTCTTCCTTCTCTTCAAGCTGCAGAGAACATTGAAGACATGAGATTATTGAGATAAACAAATTGAAATTCCTAAGTACCAGGAGCAGAAAAGCACATTGTCCAAAGCCAGTTTTTAAATCTTAAAAGATCGAATAATCAAGTGACCAGTGCTTCCATCGATAGAGAGAAGCTCTAAACACCACTGTCAGACCCTGTCCTTGGAACCCTTTCCCACAACTGTGCCATGAAGCCATTGGCAACTTGTTGCTCTTTTACAACCTTTAAAGCATACTTCTAATTATTTATGAAGCTTCTCACAACTAAAGCAGTTGGTACCAACTACCAAGGTGGCTCACAATAAACATAGTTCCAATGTCAACTAGAAAGGTTATACCATGTTGCATAACTAGTTAGAAAATGATGTAAGACAATGTATACTTAAATGTTATTAGATCCTTCAATCGTTTAAGAGATTGCCCATGGTTTAAGAACAAAAATGAGGAAAAGAAAATTAATCAACGCCATTAATGTTGATAGATAAGTTATACCTGAACAAGGAGGAGGAGTATCTCATATAAAATGTTTAAAATCCAAGACTCAAACATATCAATAGCTGAGGAACTGCCCAACTTCTTCATAGAATCAATTTTTCTCTTCCCTTGTGTCAAGAGCTGCTCTTCATCCTCAAAAAGTGATTCTTCAGAATATTCGTCTTCAATTGTAGAAGTATCATCAGTCATCATTGGCTCCAACAGGTGAGCATGGACCCCAAGGTTCAGCACTAAATCAAAAGCATGAACTCTACAAGCTGCTTTTGGAGAACTAAGCATTTCCTGAAAAATAATCCCCAAGAATAAGGAGCCTTAACCAGGTTCTCCTTGTGAAAAATCAATACCTAACTGATACAGCACCTGAAGCACTGACAGAGTGAGAGGAGCAGCAGTCCCAGAATCCAGAACATACCTATAAAAAAGAAAATTGACCGAAATTATACATACAAGAAATCATATGAAAATAATAAGAAATTAAATTACATGATGTGACCAGACATAAAACTGGCAGATAGTTGAAATTCAGTTTCATTCAACCTCTGACATGTGAGACCCTCTTTTCTCTTTCTTGCCAAGGAGAATCGGCAACCAACATGCATAAAAGCTTTTCATAAATCCATAAGTTCTTTGCACAGGAAAATTATATTTAGTGATCATACAAGTCAGAAAAAATATTAGGCTCTTGCCCCTTTATTCTGTAGCTTTCTAGGTACACAACCCCATTGAACCCAAAAAAATTTTTCATTGCTTTGGATATCGGCTTCAGTTATTTACAAAAACATTTTACACATTAACATTATCCAATAATCTTTATCTCAAGAATATCAAATAATTTTAAGGATGAAAAGTGGAAGATACCATTTTAAGATAAATCAGAAATATCCCTTGCTAATTGAAGTAGTCTAACATCTTCGGACACTCTAGGTAACAAAGAGTGTTATCTAAAGTCTAAAGTATCCGATATGCTCTTGCTCCAGTAGAACATAAAAGACCATTCAACATATAGAATGTCTCAGATATTCCAACCAAGATCTTTTTCAAGCAACCAGCCATGTCAAGTCAAATGAATCTCAGTTCACCACATGGATGATATTCACAATAATATTTGTACATATATAGTCAGATGTATATGAAATCAGTATATCAATCCAACCCAGATACAATCATGACTGTCTGCAAAATATTGTTCATGCTTGTGAAGTGAGAGAAAATGACATGAAGCATACAGTAAAAGACAATGGACCAACATACTACCAGTAAAAAAATCCGTTGAAACATACATGTCGATAACAAGCTTAATAAGCACACTAACAGCCACATCTATCAACGGCTTTCCTCTGTTGTTGCTTAATCTAGACGAGACTGTCATGGAATTAACGTTTGATGAAGATGTCTCAGAGCAAACTGCAGCAATAACTTCACACACCTCGGCAGGGTTCAATCGCAGAGGTTGTTGTTCACTGATTCACATTAAAACATTTGAATAAGAAAATATGCAAATTAATGAATTAAACTTCCAGTTCATAAAACAGGAGCAACTAATTAGAAATTTGAACTCGTCACTAGCCATTAGAACTACACTAACTCATCAGAGACTCTGTGAATGTAATGACAGTTCATATTCAATAATCTTCCACCCACATGAAAAATGGAACATAGGTCTTAAAGAGTTGATGCACAAACTGAAAACAAAATTGAATTCACAAGGATGAGAGGAACAATATAATTCAGAGCTGTTGTTGTCAAATTGTCAAGATCTAAATAAAATATAAAGGCCATTATTTCACAAACAAGATCATAGTTCAGCCACATGTTCGAAAGATATATACATCTACAGGTCAGAAGAAATACTAATAAGAGAAAAAATAAAAGGTCATTGAAGACATTCAGAAAAAGAAATAAATAATAAGGTCTGTAATATCAACTAAGTAGTCATGTCACTGAAAAATAAACCAAAACAATGTGGTGCCTAATAAGTCAAAACTCAAGCACAACAAATAAATACCCGGTAGACCATATATAACATATAAAGAATTTTGGGCAAGCATTGGATTTCTTGTTGAGTACCTATAGTGACGATATTGAAAAAGCGGACGAGCACGTGGACGGAATGTGTTCACAGGAGAATCCTCCCTGCAAAATAGGAAATAAAATGCTCAGTAATGCATTCAGCTCATTCTAGACAAAGTTGGTTTTCAACTATGCAAAATTAAGCTCTCATTAAAATTTACAATATCTGAAAAACATTTAAAACAAGACTCCGCCTAACAGCTTCACTGCCAAAAATAAATCAAACCAATGTCTTAAGAGAGAAGCACATGCCAAATTTGGCGAGGTCCAGCTTTAGTTCGCTTAGATGCTGTTATTGCTCTCAAGTGAGCCCGAGCAGAAGCTGAATTTGTTACCGTTGTTACTGAAGAAGGTTGCAGCAGTTGATCAAGATAAGGCATGTCACAGGTACCAAAATATTTCCAAGGTTGGCCCTTCACTTTAGCTTCCATGTCTCCAACAAGGAGAGCAGCGGCACCTACTTCTATGAAATTATGTGTACTCAACTCTTGAAGAGTTACGGCACGATCACTATATTGAACAAAATATAAAAATATATATATAAATGTCAAACAATGAAGTTAATATTTGAAGAAACACGTAACAGAAGGACAAATCATATTCTATAGCAAAAATAATAATAAAAATAAACAAAAATAAACACCTAAATTCAAGATATGTGAAAAAATCAACTACCTTTCAGTCGACATAGATGATGACTGACGTTCGTCTAGCCAGCGCCATTTCAGAACATCACTTGCAATATATTCAAGATCTTCCATTCCATCAAGTTCTTCTATATGGGATAGATTTGAAGCAGATAATGTAGTAGAATCTTTATTTTCTGAAGATTCAACAACATTTGCAGGGCTTATTTGGGAATTGAAGGATCTACTCAACAGTGATGACAATGTTGGAAGAGACTGTCTAGATGCAGGGGGAGCTCCAGCAAAAGCAGCTGGTTGGAATGACCTCTTTGGAATATGTTGAAGCATTAAGGAACGGACATAATTCAAAGATTTTACCAGTGCTCCAGAAGCAAAACTAGAAACAGGCAACGGAGGAGAAGCATTTGCAGATGCTGTTGATGCACCAGATTGTTGAGTTAAAGATTGTGACCATGGAGACACTCTTCGATTCAGACTAATATCACACTCAGCAATTGTGTTCAAACAAAAGCGATATATCTGCAACAAAGTCTCCTCACCAGGCTTATACCTGCGGCAGTAGAATGATGTAACTCCAGAAATTAAGAAAAACAAACTCATAGATATGGTTTCTTTATTGACAGAAATTTTATGTTGAAAAATACCATCAGGCCATGGTAAATTCTAGAAGCCTCACTTGTATCAAACCAATGAAGACTGACAAACCTAGAATTTCTTTATGATAAAATCTCCTCCTAAAACACAGGTCAAACTGGCTAACTGAGTAACCAATAAGGAAGCAGTTTGTGAATTAAACCAATGTTTCCTCCCCATATGCCAAAATACTGAGAAGCTAGGTTCAATAGGCTGTCATCTGACTATAATCTAAATGAAGGATTTGATGGCAGGTAAACATAGAGAAACCAAAACTCTACTTGAAAAGCAGGCTCTATTACCAAGCAAAATTGCATGGTCTCTGTTTTCCCTAACCACAAAAAAAGCTGTAAGTGTAGATACTCCTAAGCTTTGGAGTAGTAACGCATTAGGATCTACTTGCCCTATGTTAGACCAGCATCCAAACATTATTGACCTGGAAATAATTCTATAGAATCAAGAATGAGGTTACCATTTGATACTCAAACAATCACAATAAAAAAACGCTAATAAAGAAAACATGTATATGCTTGGAATAACATACCTTAGAAGGTACCTTTTCAAAAGTGCCACACACCTCGCAACTACTGCTGGGCTGTTGCAGATTGAAGAATATTATCAGGAAAAGGGTTGCCACAAACATAACTGTTCAAAATATACTTACAGAAACCACTAGCAGACTATGCGTTGCAAACAATGTATCACAAACTCAGACATAATAACAATATCTTTTACTCTTTTTTTCTCCACCACAAGCTTTTTACCAGCTACATCATTTTTTTTCTACATCATTTTTTTTTCCCTCAAAATGGAAGGGCCAATCCATCATAGGCTATACTGATTTTGTTAGAATCCAAAGTGCAAGGCATGAGACTTGGATCCCACATGAAAAAGTATAAGCTTCTAATGTTGGATTTATAAGGCATTGGGTTCTCTAATCTCAATAACTAGCTTTTGACATATAGTTCTCTTAAGGTTTATATCATTTGGTATCAAAGATATCACCACATCTTCTAATTGTAATTGTACGACACAGGTGATTACACTAGCATTATAGTGTTCTTCCGAGGCTAACAAGGGGGTAGTGCACAGTCAGCCCACATGGGAGCTAGGGTTGCGAAGTGTGGTGGTATGTTATGATCCCAAATACCAAGTATGAATTTTGGTTCTCACATTGAAAAATATGAACTTCTAACGTGGGATTTATCTGACTTTGGACTCACTAATTTCAATAACTAGCTTTTGAAATGTGGTTCTCCCAAAGTCCATATCAGATTTCTATAAATATCATTTTCCATCATTGATTACTAGAAGAGATAAAGTATAAACTAAAAATCCTTGTGTCCTATTGCAACACAAACAAATTGACCAAGTGTCAAAAATATAAGAAAACAATACTAACACCGGAATAATCACAACATTAACACCATCCATAAAAATTGTATGTACAGTTACCTGCGCTCCCTCTCCGCAATTGTATGCTCTATAATCACACAGTAAGCCATGTCAATTGTTCCAGGGGATGCCAAATAGTCCTGTCATTAAGATTCAAACATGAGATTTTCTTTCCCATCAACAATGTTCTAAGCATATAAATGCAAATTCAAAAATAAAAAGACAACTCAATGAATTACTAGGCCACAAGTAACAACACAAAAGGAATGGATTTTTTTTTAACATTCAACTTTAGCATTGTTGAGATACATGTATCTTCTATCCTAGTTTACAATATTTTATAAAGGGCCAGTGTATCTTTATACAATAATGTATCAACTTAAACAACAAACATGACATTAATAGTTACAAGTTGAGAAAAAAAATAAGCATTAGCACATAAAAATGACTCTTCGCCAGTCTATGCCAAATCCATTGATTTGAGCTCTAGTAATGAGTCACTACATGGGCAATGAAAATATAAAGATACTTGCTGGATGTACTCAAGAGTTCTATAGGAGTGGTTGAGCAGATGACACGTCAGTTTAAGATAAGTTTCATCTGACAGCATACTGCACACGCTAAATTCAATTGCCACACTGAAATGGTAACCATCAGAATGCAAGGGAAGATATAATTCTTAAATTCCCTTAAATCAGAAAAAGAAAAAAAATGTATACAAGAACAAATTATGCTTAACTTAAGGGAATTTATTCATGAAAAAGTCTTACATGAGACAGCATACATTGAGATCTATATGCCTATCCAATAAAATTCCACCACATAGGTGTTAGTTTTTCCCCTACCTAACAAATACACAATTAGTAGTTTTCAAAGTGAGTGAAAATATTGCGAGATATTATTGGATTGGCGGGTCACAGAAGGCTTTCTTTACATTTAAACTTAGCTATTAACTAACAAAGAATTCCAAAACTCATCAGTTTGACAGGAATTACATTCACAGAACAGTATAGGATTGAATGTGTTCAAAAAAATTATGGCATTTATGCATTTGTTCTCTTCTTCATCCTCATAATCATTAGTTTTTTAAATGAGAAATGTGGTAGAAATTTATTAAAAAAACATAGAACATAATCAGTCAATTCCTAAACCTCATTTTCGTGTTAATTTTTTAATAAGTTGATCAAGGAAACCAAATTAAGCCAAAACCACACCGTCATTTTAGCTCAGTTATTCGTAATTTCAATTAAAAAAACAAAACAAAATAAACAATTCCTTTCTCCAAATTCAAATCAAAACCACGAGATCCAAACAAAATTGACCACAACGCTCACCCGAAGAGTCCTGGACGCCTCAAAAACGACACCAGAGGGACTGCCAGGGTGGAGCACGGTAGGCGGGGCGGCTGTAGCCGAGGAGGACAAACAATCTGCGACGGCTCGGCGCAGAGGCTCGGGTGGCTTCTTCACTGACGAAGATCTCAATCTGGAGACTCCACCAACGCCACCACCGAATCCTAGTTGCTGAAATCTGTTGCTGGCCGGGCTCCGGCCCGGACTGTAACTAGAGGACATGAGTGAAGTGAGCGCACCAAATTCCTGTGCAACCGCAAATGATATTATAATAATTGTTGTTACTATTATTAGGTTTCAGTGAGTGTTCGTTTTGTGGTTACAGTGTGTTATGGCAGTTCTAATCTACATCTGGAGAAGGAATGGAATGAAATTATAAAACTGAAGAGAGGGAGAGAGGAGATGGTGATGTGGAATTGGGAATTTTTCTTTGCTGATTGTTCTGGAATCACGGTAATATATGCGAGTTTAATGAGGGCATAATTAGCTGGCAACCGCTAAATCTTGTCACTTCCGCTGGGGAAATTAATATAAGTTGCCATCAAATAAATTTTCTCTCATTATTATATTATTAAGTAAATTGTTTAAAAAACCCACTTATTTCTTATAATAGTAATTTGACCTTGTGAAGGGGTCTATTTATAATTTTAGTAATTTATGGAATGATTGGTAATTTATCTTTTCTTCAAATTTCTAAAAGAGTAAAAATCATTTACTGAATTCATGCCCCTAGATCGAATTAGTCAAGTCGTTGATAGGACGTTGTCGCATATAATATTTTTAAATAATTAGTTTATGTCGAAAGATTTACTCCCACCCAAGATATTCTGAAGTTTTAAAATTATTTTTTAATTTTAAAATTTTAAATATTTATTAATGAGATAATTTTTGTTAAAAATTTTAATTAAAATTATGAGTAAAATTATTATTTAATAAAAAAATTTAAAATTAAATTTTTATCACATTTTTTCCCTCAGTTTAAAATTCTGACAATTTCTCTTTCCAAAATTTATTTCAAAGTTTAAAAAGTGATAATTTTCTTTTAAGTTTTTTCTTCTTTTCTCCGACGAGGATTCGTGATCTCCGGTGGTTGGTCGTCCTCCCTCCTGCCTTATTTCTCTCTTTGATCAATGATTGACAAAAATCATCTAAAAATTCAAATAAAAGTTGTCTGAAAATCTTCCATATGACTTTTATCTAGACGCATTATTGTCCAGATGATTCATCTAGATGTCATCGTCCAAATAAAAATTGTCTAGATTTTCAGATGATTTCCATCGATCGATGGTTAGAAAAAGGCCAAGAGAGAGAGAGAGAAGGCAAGAGAGAGAACATTCGATAGTGAGAGATAGCGGATCCTAGTTAGAGAAATGAGAAAAAAAACCTTAAGGAGCTAATTATCATTTTTTAAACTTTAAGTGAAAGAAAATTGTGAGTTTTTAAACTTTGAAGAGAAAAATATGATAAAATTTTAATTTTTTTAAATAAATTATGATTTTATCTCTAACCATAATTGAAATTTTTAATAAAAATTATCTCATAGGTAAGTATTTAAGTTTTTAAAAATTAAAAAATATAATTTTAAAATTTTACTATACCTTATATGAGAATAAATCTTTTAACCATTAATTTATGGAATAAAATGTTTATGAGGTAAATATAAATTATGTATGATATAATTTTGATATTTTTAATGACCTTAAAAAATGGTTAATAAAATAGTTTATTTATCATACGAATCGGTCCGTGAAAAAATGAGGGTTACATAATTCCATTTAAGTTCAAGAGAAAAGTGAGATTCTTTTTTTTTTTTTTTCACTCTGAAGAAATCATTCTCAACCTCTTACATTCAATCATTGAGGGAAAAAATCACTTAAATTGTCTATATTTCAATGTTTAATGGAATGACCAAAGAAAAAAAGTAATATGTACAAAGCTTTATTTGCTATAACTCTTGTCACATCTTATTTTCTCTAATTGCTAAGAATTTAAAAACTTAGCACTCCTAGGTTCGAAAAGCTATGGGACATTTCACCCAAAATTCAAAATAAGTTATATATAATAGAAAAAAGGGTATTATGGCCATTTCTCATACTTAACATGTAGAGAAATATCGTTACTCATGTCACCACCACTCAATCCTTTTGAATCTCCACCCGTCGAGAACTTACCAAGCATGACTGACTAGCAACCCATTGACAACAGCATACATCCCAGATGTGTTGCAACCTTGCACAATAATTGTGCTGTCGGTTGTTGATATATGAGATCACCAAACAATCTATGAATGTTCAATCCAAAATGATATGGGTGGGCTTGTAATTATCAACAGGTTTGCAAGTCAATTTGCATGTAAGGACTCTTTTGTCATGTTTTGATAAGTTGAGGGTTTTTTTAATTTTTAGAAACAATTTAATATACGTTGTTAAAAAGAGGCATGGGAAAAATAAGAAAATAGACTTGGACCTACTAGCAAATTTATGTGTGAAAATGTTTTGTGATTTCTCTAATTAGTATTTAGGACGATTGAATATTTTTTTTTTTACTATTTTCAATGCAACAAAAAATGATTGAGTTATAAATTTTTAAGATTTTGAGACTAACAGCATTATTAAAAGTGGTATATTTACAGAAAAAAATTATGCATAAAAAAATCTTTACTGGCTTTTTCATAAAATTATATATAAACAAATTAATAATTTTATATTATTTAATCACTATTAATAAGATTTATTTGTATATGTAATATCATTTAATCAATATTAAATAAAAACTTAATTTATTCACGTAACATTGATCCACTAAATAGAATCAACCATTAACTTAAAAAGCGTAGCCTTATGTCCCATCTCGTATACAAGTCCCGAAACCCTCCTCATTTCCATCTCGACAATTACCAAAGCTCAAACGGGCAAGAGAAGAGCCCAAAGGGTTGTGTTTCTATTTGATGGTGGTGATTACAGATTAAAATCAAAACATAGATACGTAACAAAAATATAAACATTTACTCGAAATCTTGTAAGATTATTAGACAACAATATGCATTATAAAATTAAAAGGGTGCTTGGAATTTACTAATCCATGTATATTTACATTCCCAAAATATCACATGCTTGCATTAGTTGGTGGACTCCTTCAACCTTCAATTTTCCGCCTGTATATATAATAAGGTTTTCCCAATAAGCTAGGAGTATGTTCTTTATCCCCTGCCTTTTCCTGTGAAAATATCTTGTATCAACCATTTTAATTTAAACTGTTATTTATGTAAAATATATTTATCGGGGGCTTAATTTTGAAGTTTTATTATTATAAATTTTTAGGGGCTTTTATTTCTTTTAAATAAAATTAAGGATCAATTTTAATTTTTTTAAATAAATTTGAAGGTTTATTTTCTATTGAAAAATATAATTTTTAAGGAGTTATTTAATTTCAATATATATATATATTATTTCTCTTTTTTAAATTTTATTTAAAAAATTAATAAATTTCATTTACAAATTTAAAATATGAATGGAAGAATAGATTTTTCAAATATAAAAGATGAAAAAGTAGTGTTTCATCAAAGGTTATGTGAGAAATAATCATGCAGCCTAAAAATTATGCTATAATTGAAGCATAAGTGTTTCATTATACAGTCATTTTATATATATATATATATATATGATTGATCATATAATTATTTAAGTACTTTTTATGCGTTTCCATAAAGGAAAAGAAAGGAGTTACGTTTCAAATTTTTTGTCTAAGTTTGAGGCCGGCAAACCTATTAAAAATTTTCCATTAGTCAAACATGTTTTGGACTATAAATCAACCTAATCTTTTCTTTTCGATGGACATCGATGGAGAAATTTTTTAAAAGATCGGTGAAGAATTTAGGCCAAACGACTATTTTGATGTTTTCTTAAGTTTTCACCATTTAATTATATAAACACTCAACACCTACCCATAGTCGATTAAATTTAACTGAACTCTAACGTCTGAAAATTTTATCTCTTTTTACCCCCTAAACTTTAAAAACTAAAATTTTTTCTTAGCCTAAGTTTTAAAAAATGACAGTTTCACCCTAGGGTTTGGTTTTGAAATCTTCGACGACCTCTTCGGCTCAGTTGCCGACGGCGTCTCCCTCCCGAAGCATCCTCTCCTTCCGGTGATCCCTTTCCTCCCATTTGGAGGTCTGATCGACGTCGGAGACGCCTTGGGAGACGAAGAACTTCTTCGTCTGAGAAGACCGTCCGTCTTCCCCGACGAAGTTCTTCATCTCTCAAGGCGTCTCCGATGCCGATCGAACCTCCAAATGGGAGGAAAGGGATCGTCGGAAGGAGAAGATGCTTCGGGAGGGAGACGTCGTCGGCAACAGAGCCGGAGAGGTCGCCAGAGATTTCAAAACCAAACCCTAGGGTGAAACTATCATTTTTTAAAACTTAGGCTAAGGGAAAATTTTAGTTTTTAAAGTTTAGGGGGGCAAAATTTGATTCTATTTTAGTTTATTTTTAATATTATAGAGAAAATGACGATTTTACCCTTCCACCGTTAGAGTTTAGTTAAATTTAACCGGTCATGGGTAGATGTTTGGTGTTTCTATAGTTAAAGGGTGGGAACTTGAGAAAACATCAAACCTTGGGTGGGAAATAGTCGTTTGGCCAAGAATTTAAGAAAAAAATGTGCACATTAGAGAACCGTGGCAGCCTGTACATTCTTACCGGCCCAGGTGAGCATTGGCTGAACTCCAATTTGATCGACGCAATTCAATCGGCTTTGCGTCAAGTCAAAGCGGAGGCCACAAGTTCGTCATTGGCTCTAATCACTACCGCCCAAGGCAAGTTCTTCTCCAACGGTTCAACGGTTTTGATCTGGCCTGAGCCCAATCAATCCAATCAAATTTCCTCCTGATGTCGTAGAAATTGCAATCTCTTATACACGATTTAATTACCCTTCCCATGCTGACCATAGCCGCCATATCAGGCCACATGTCAGCCGCCGGTGCGTTTTCATGAGAAAGGATCGAGGTTTTTTGTACATGAGTGAGCTGAATATAGGGATAACGATTCCGGCAATTTTATCACTTTGCTAGAGAGCAAGGTTGGTGGGCCGATGGCTTGACGCCAGATGTTGTTGTGAGCGGCTAAGTTGACGGCTAAAGAAGCGACGGAGAGAGGAATGATAGACGCGGAATATGATAGTAGTGAGGAGACTGTCAGAACTGCGGTTGAATTCCCCGGGGGGTGGGGGGTTCGGGGTTCCTTAAGAGGAAATGGGATTTTAAGAGGGATGTTGAATAATGTGGATTTTGATGAATCTCAAAACTGTAGCAGCCGCATTCTTCCTAAGCAAAATAAGTGGAACTTCCAAACACCGAAGGATGCTTTGAATTGGGTAAATTAGTATGGTGTTTGTTTAGTTAATGTACAGTAATGAAAAAATATTGAGGAATGTCATGCCTAACTTACATTTTGTGTTCCCGTTAGGGGAATCTTAACAACAGTAGACAATTTGTCATCGCAAGATTAACCAAACACATTAACAATATGATTATAAATAGATTTGTCTCCAACCAAGAGAGACTGGGGAGTTGAATGTAATGCAAAACATTTTTCTGCAGATACAAGTTAACATAGACCAGCAGTCAGTTCACCATCCCATCAATGTTTTTCTCGCTCTATCCACAATCTGATTTCTAGCTTGCTTGCAGCACTTTCCTCCAGGAGAAATCTGTAAACTTCCCACTGGCGTTCTGAAGTTGAACGTCTTCCGATTTCAGCCTACAAGCAAGACTTCGAAGAGGTCAATTTGACCTAAAAAGAGTAAGATAATTGCCCAAGTAAACGAAAATGAGACCAAGAAATTAGACTCTCACTGAGAAAATACATATTCCTAACATCTTCAGTGCCAGACCCCTTTCCAGATAGTTCAACAGGATTAGCAGCCACGAGTTCAGTATCTGGGCCACGGCTGGTGACAATCACTCGCAAGGGATGAAGCATCCCCACCTTCAGATAACAACGCAAAACAGTCTGCTGTTTGGGATCCACAATTTTCTTCCCATCTGTTAGCTGAATAAATAGATCCATATTCCAGTACCCTTTCACACTTGAAGAGATTCTACCATAAGCTATCTAAATGAGAAACACAACAGGTGTATATTGGTAAACTACTAGTTGCAAGCACACATTAGATGAGAAGAGTATAAGAGTTTGGGACTGAGTACCTGAATATTTAAGTCCTTGGAAGTCCTCAAAGAGGCCTTTTTGATCTGCACACTCTATTTGTAGCAATGCATGAGCCGGGCTTAAATGATTATCCGCTGTGATAGTAGCCCTGTTCACTTGCCAAAATTTTCAATTAAATATTTTGATATAAAACGACGTCGTTTTAATCAATATATATTAAAATAACATTATTTTAATAATAAAAATTTGAACTCAAAATAAGTCAAACTAAATTTGAACCGAATTCGAGTTTAACTTTTACTAGCTTGATGAGTCCGAGTTTTGCTATATACAAATCAAACCGAACTCGAACTCAGTTTTGCTCGAATTCGGCCTTATTTTCACCTATCTAAAACATTTTTTTAACTAATATTTTTTATTTAAAACAAAAAAAAATTAATGAAATTTTTTTTACATAATATTATAAATTTTAATTACTATTTTATCTTTTTATTTTTTAAATTACCATATAAAATCAAAATTAATACAAATTTAAATAAAGAACCTTTTAATATTTCAAATACCTAAGTACCCTTTTATTTTATTTTCTTTTCATTTTCACCCCCTCAGTCTCTCTTTGTTTTTGGTCTGCCTCCACCACCTCTCTTTCGTTGGCAACACATCTCATTGCCATCCCATCAATGTATCTTCTCTCTCATACCATCATATATTTTTCCTTTTCTGTCACATGTTATTGTCTCTCACCACACTTGCTTCATTACAATTTAGTGATGTTATCGATAACTCTTTACTTAATTGAGTCGTCAATAAATGGATCAAGTGAAGAGTTATTGACAACATATCAAATTGTGACAAAAGAGATAATATTAAATGTTAAAGCTCATAACTCATTAGAAATCACCCTTTAATGGAGACTCTTTATTTGAAAACTCAAACACACAAAAACTCTCTCTAAAGATAAGTTTATTTAGTTAAAATTATGAGATAATTCTCCAATCTCTATAACATACTTAATTTATATATTTTTTTAATAACAAGCTACATAGACATGCATTCAAGGCATACACAATTGTGTGCCTTTTTAAAATATCTAATATGACACGTTATCTATTATGTTGATGTGACATCGGATAAGCATACGTACACCCTTTATTCACAATTATTTATCAATTTAATAATTCAGTTAAAATACTTAATTCAATTCCTTAACAAATACCATTTCATAACAATCAAAATAATAACAAAAATGCTACTTTAAGTTTTTAACCGTGGGACATGCCTATATTACGTTCATTGTCTCTTCAAACTTAGGTCCTATAATTAAAACATCATCCATTTTATCACCATACTCTAAGTGATCATAATTCAATGTATTTCCCTGCCATTCATTAAACCAAATTCTAAACTGTTTCCAATAATTCAAAGCTAACACATCTACAAGATTCTTCAACATCTACATTAGTATTACTTTCTTCTTACTCTTTCAAACGTGATTCATTTCATACATTAGATTAAAAGGTTCACAAATTTTATGTATTGATTTATTATAACTTTTAAATCTATGTGTTTTGAAACTAAGAATTAGATATGCTCTTTTTGAATTTGAATTAGTTGTCACAATTAGAGGAATGAAAGAGTTGATGTTGTTTTGACAAAACATAATATAACAAAAAATATCATTTTCATCTTCAATGTCGTAAAGTATTTTATTGATTGAATCTTTATGTTTCGTAGTTGACAGGACAATATTCATTTATAATCAATACGAAAACAATTATTCAACAACTTAATTAATTCACTGAACATCATATCGAAATAGATTTTAACCATTGTTTTCCCAATATGCAAACAACCATGTTCAAGTTCTTCGGTCTCTTTAATGTTTTCATGATTTATGCATCCCTAAAATCGTATCTAATATTGTTTATTGTTGGTTATATTTATATAGACATAATAAAAAATAATTATTTTATTAATTTCTCATATTTTCCAGCTTTCTGTTTCTCTTTAAAATTTAATTTATCCTTTTTAGGTCATGAATCCTTAAAGAAGATACAAATGCTCAGCCTTTTCTTTGGAAGACCATCATAAGGTTTGAACTTTTCCAATTTTCTGACTATCCTATTATAATTTGTGAATTCGATACATCGAGTTCAAAATCACAAATATGATAATTTTATTTTATTATAATGAACAATATTAGATAAATGGTTTTAAAGTTATAAACACATGTGAAAGGAGGATTTATCTTCATTATTAAGAAAAAAACTAAGTGTGTATTATTTTGGTAAATGAAAAAAATTGAACATTATTTCGTGGGTTAAAATGAAACGTGCATATAAAAAATATTTTGTCGTAAAAGATATTTTCTAAGTCTTAGCCGATAAAAGATAGGTATTTATATATAAAGAGAGTATTATCTTATGGGAATAATAAATAAAATAATATTATATATTTTTATTTTAAAAATATATATATATATATATATTTATATATATATTATTATATATTTATATGTTATTTTATTTTTAATTTAAAATTATTTAATTATATAATAATATATATAAATATGTATATACTTATATATTTAAAACAAATATATATGATTTTATTAAAATAAATCATAGGAGGAAGAGAAATTGTGCTCGCACTCCCTAATGCAAACAGTGAAAAAACTATAGAATAAAAGCCAGCAAAATGCCCATCTGGACTGTAAATATTGGTTAATTTTTTTAGTTTACCAAAAGTTTTTTATCATTGTGTGAAGCAAGCTCAATATTTATAATTATTTAATAAAATACGACTTGTCGTTTTCTTATTGCAACTATGGAAGGCATGTCGTTCTTAAATAGAGACGTGGCAAGCTTAAATTGGGTCGTTCTATCATAATCCAAAGGCTAAAAGACTTATTTCCACCCTAGGAGGTTTGTTCTTAAATTTTTATCCATTTTAGTTATTTTATAATATTTTTAATTAAAATTAAAAATACAATTATTATTTAAAAAATTAAGATGAAACCTTACTTTGATATTAAATTATAAAAATTAATAATCTTTTTATTAAAATTTTAAAAGTATATTGATGTTTAATCAAACGAAAACTTGTTAATTTTAAAGGTCAAGTGAACAAAATTTGTTTTTATTCAATGAAAATATCAGTTGACGTCTAAAGATAGATAGAAAAAGAAATTGGTAAAAAATCTAATTGTCGATTGTTAAAGAGAGAAAAAGAATTTTAAAAGAAAAAAATATTTTTAAATTTTAAATAAAAAATTATTAATTTTTAAATAAAATAAAAAATAAAATAAAATTTTAAATTTTTATTAAACCACAATTTTATGTTAATTATAATAAAAAAATTTTATAGGTGCGTTTGGAATAAGCCTTTTGGCCTAAACCAAAAAAATCAATTGGGAACAATTCGAAACTATCCGTGGCGTTTGCTTAAAAATCAAGCTCGTTGCACTTCTACAGGAAATTGTCGTAATTCATAAACTGCTCCCCAAACCCTAACGTCGTCAATGTTCTGTTACATAGAATTTTGAAGTCATATTGAATTACCTTTTCACCCCTACAGTAATTTGATTTTCTAATATATATATATATATATATATATATATTATATTATCTTTAAAATATCAGTTAGAAATCAAGAACAAGAATAATCCAGTTGCCATTAACAATCCGGTACCATCTACAGGTAAACCTTACCACAGCAAAACCCAAATACTATCAACATTTAACACCGTCAATTTATCTTTTATGTTAAAAACACAAAAATCTACACGAAGAATGCAATATTTTAAATGCTCATGAGTACAAAATCTGAGTATGAGAAAGATAATGGGCGATGATGACATGCAGAAAAATGGAGAGGCAACTGAAAGGAAAAGGGAAATAGAAGAGGACGATGATGGTGATGATTCCAGTGATGGCGAGACTCAATCAGAATGCATTGTGCGCCACCTTGCAGCTCTCCTGTGGTCTGCCATGTTTGCAACTGGAAAAGATCGGCGAAGCCACGAAGGCTCAATTTTGACTGGGTCTCTTTGACGAAGTATCTGACATCAAAATGACTGAAATAGCCTTGAACCTTTAATTTTTTTGACGGCATTCAGGTTCGACGATAGTGTTGACGACTTCATTCCTGCATAAGTGAAATCGGTTGTGTCAGGGTAATTTTTGAAATTCTGCCAAAATCAGTTTATCACTTCAAACGTCTGAACCAGATAGCTGGCCGAGAGTGAAATAGTGACGAAGAAGAAGAAATGGCGGCAAGAATGAACTGTTCCATACAAAATAGTCTCTTCTTATTGAACCCTTTGAATTCCAAAGCCACAACCCATTTCAAGAATCATCTTAAATTTCGTCAATCCCTGTTTTCTCTCTCAAAACGAACCATGTTTTGTTCTTGCTCAACCAATTATGATAAGACTAGCACTGATCCTTTTGTCCTCACAACCCCTCTTTATTACGTTAATGCCCCTCCTCACATGGGCAGTGCTTACACCACTATTGCTGCTGATGCTATTGCTCGATTTCAGGTACCCTTTTGGTTTCTATTTTTAAATGTTTTTACGCATTTTCGTTTTTTAGTTTTTGAGATTTTGTTACATGACTAGAAAGAAAATATTATAAGAACTCCATTTAAAGTTCTGGAAGAGTCTTAATGCGGAAAATGATTGATCTTACTGGTGTTAATTGTTCAAATTGAAACTGAAATCCATGAAAAGAAACTATGTTATTGTGTTTTTTTAACTTGAATTTAGTTGAAAGTTGACAATTTTGAAACTTGAATTAAATATTGTAGGCAGTGGTTTTTTTAGATCATGGAATTTAGTCTACGCTGCATTTTCTTTGTTGTTTAAGTTAGTGGCATGAAAATTGTGAACTGTATAAACTGGTTTTCTTCATTGAAGGTTGATTCAAAATCGCTAATTCTTATGTTCATATTTAATGGTAGAGGCTCTTGGGAAAGAAAGTTGTTTTTATCACTGGCACGGATGAACATGGGGAAAAGATAGCCGCTGCTGCTGCAGCCAGTGGTTCAAATCCTAGTGAACACTGTGAAGTTATATCGCAAGCGTACAAGATGCTCTGGAAGGATGTAATAATGTTCTCCATCATAAGATTTCACTCTTTGATAGGAGTTTTAAACGTTCTAACTGCTATAGTTTTTACATTTCTTGTTGTCTTTTACTTTCTGATGGCAGTTAGACATTGCATATGACAAGTTCATTCGAACAACTGACCCCAAGCATGAAGAAATTGTGAAGGAATTTTATTCTAGGGTTCTTGCCAATGGTGACATTTACAAGGCTGACTATGAGGGTCTTTACTGTATTAACTGTGAGGAATATAAGGTAGTACATTGTGTTTCTATCTGCTTTGTTTGGGCCTCTTGGTTAAAAGCTTCTAGTTATGCATTTTATTATGGATTAATTGATGATTTCCATGTAGTTCTTTTGTTTCTGAGAGTTTGGTTCAATTACCATTGGAGGGTTAGAAGATTTATAAAGGCTTTTGTTTCAGCATCCTTTCAATTTCATTAAACACTTAAATATAAATGCCCATGTAATATATTATTTTTATACATCTTTCTCTAGAATTCCTAATTACATGATATTGTTTGCTCTTGTATTTTCTGTAGGATGAGAAAGAACTTCTGGAGAACCACTGTTGTCCAATACATCTAAAGCCATGTGTTGCACGGAAGGAAGATAATTACTTCTTTGCCTTGTCAAAGTATCAAAAACCATTGGAAGAAATTTTGACACAGAATCCAGATTTTGTGCAGCCCTCTTTTCGTCTAAATGAGGTGAGACTGTATGGAACATCTTCTGTGTGTTGTTGTATTCAAGATTTTTATGATGCATTTTGAGTTAACATCTTTTGTGATACAAATTTCTTTCGTGTTCAGCTATAACTTCTATTAATGACAGGTTCCTTACTAGAACCTCATTTGCGCTCTATCTATATTCCAGGTGCAAGGCTGGATCAAAAGTGGCCTAAGGGATTTTTCTATCTCTCGAGCATCTGTTGATTGGGGAATTCCTGTTCCTAATGACAATAGGCAAACCATATATGTTTGGTTTGATGCTTTGCTGGGGTATAGTCCCTTTCATCCATTTATTCTAAATAGTATCAGCCTATCAGCTTAATTCTTTATTAAGATGGTGCTTCAGTTTCTGTTAAGCAGTTACATATCAGCTCTGTTGGAGAACAAGGATCAATCTAATTTGCAAACTGCAGTCTCTTCAGGTTGGCCTGCTTCACTGCACTTGATTGGCAAGGTATATCATTTTTATTATTTTTTAGATAGGTTTTTCCATTTCCAAAGTTTAGTAGACATTGGAACATCAAAATTTTGATAAATGTAAATGAAAAAAAACTTGGATTGAACATGGTAGATATCCTGTTGTTTTGAGGTAAAAAGCCAAAATTTGTTGTCACAGTAATTTTATTCATAATCTGCTTCTTAATCCCTTGAAATCCTTTGCTAGAGTTCTTTCTATACTGTTTATTCACTTATTTTGTTCTTTAGTTAACTGTGTGATTCTTGTTCAGAGTTGTGGTACTTCTCTAATGTTTTTTTGGTTATCCTGTAGGATATTTTACGATTTCATGCTGTTTACTGGCCCGCTATGTTAATGTCCGCTGGACTAACTGTTCCTAAGAAGGTGTTTGGCCATGGATTTTTGACTAAGGTATGTGAATATCAAAAAGCAACAGGGAACTGGTTTCAAGCTTCTAGTATTTTTTTAACATCTCCTAATTATTTTATCAAGTGGCTCTGATTGGCATTCTTTGTCCAGATTTAGAAAGACTTGAGAGGGGTAACTTCTAATGTTATAGTAAACTGGCTGATGAAGTTGAATTTCTTTCATTTTGCACAAGTCACAAAACTGATCATGAGTTAAAAATTTTGAAACCCCAAAAGTTGGCCACAGTATGGTTTTTTTTGGGACAATCATATGAGCACTATAAGAGGCACTCTTTCTTTTAAATCCCTGTGCATAGATCACCTACCTATTTCAACTGCAATTGTAGGATGAAATATCAGTGTGAGAGAATATTTTTAACTCATTTTCGTGGTGATGGAATTCAAAATATTTAAAGGTTGAGTCACTTTAAAGTAGAATCTTTGTGATTAGTTCATATTTGAATTGAGGATACAGGAGATGTTTTTTTTCTTATGCATTGTCAATATTAAGCTGACAAGAGTAAGCAAGTGAGAAACATTTAACATTTATTTTTTCTTAAGCACCTGATTTTTTGATGCAGCAATGCTTTTTATTTTGAAAATTATAGGATGGCATGAAGATGGGGAAGTCTCTGGGAAATACACTTGAACCAAGTGAATTGGTCCATAATTTTGGTCCTGATGCAGTCAGATATTTCTTCCTCAAGCAGGTGGAATTCGGTAACGATGGGGATTATTCAGAAGACCAATTTATCAATATTGTCAATGCACATCTTGCCAATACTATAGGTATGTTTGAGTTATTATGATTGTATTTTCTTTTGTACAACTAGGGTTACTTTGATGCTTATCCTTTGGATTCCTAAGCCAAGGTGGACAATATGGTTGTATGCAATTCAGGAAATCTTCTTAACCGTACTCTTGGCCTTCTTCGAAAGAATTGCCAATCAACTTTGGTGGTTGATTCAGCTATTGCAGCTGAGGGAACTGCATTCAGGGACAATGTGGAAAAGCTAGTAAGTTTGCTTAATTTTAATGCCATGTTTCATCCATTATGTTCCACTACTTTCTTCACGTTTGTGCTTGAACAAGATAATCTCATGGGCTCAACTATTTGCTTGGCTTTTATATGTTTTCTATGTCAGCATGTCAGGTGATCCTAACTTCTGGTTTTCACTTTTGTAGATTGAAAATGCTAGGGTTCATTATGGAAACCTATCGCTATCATCAGCGTGTGAGGCTGTGCTGGAAATTGGTAATGCGGGGAATTCCTACATGGATGAACGAGCTCCATGGTCACTTTTTAAGCAAGGGGATGCTGCTTTTGAGGCCGCAGCTAAGGTTTCTGTTGAAAATTGTATACTTCTACAAGATGTTGTGCAAGACATACTTTATGTCTCTTATCTACTTGCCTCATCATGTTTTCGATTTAGGCTACTGGCAACATTTTATAGCTCACATTTCATATTATTGAGAACTAATGGTACTTTGGCAGGATCTTGTAATTATACTGGAAGCAATGAGAATAATAGCAGTTGCATTATCTCCAGTTACACCAAACTTAAGTTGGAGAATATATGAACAGCTTGGCTACTCAAAAGAACAGTTTGACAGCGCTAACTGGGTCAGTCTCTCATAATTCCCGGAAATAGTAGAACAAATTGCAGCTATTAATCTGCTTTGGTTAACTTGATTGATTGATTTTGTGATGCAGAGTGATACTAAGTGGGGTGGACTAAAGGGTGGTCAAGTCATGGCTCAACCTAAACCGGTCTTTGCAAGAATTGAACTGAAAGCAGAAACGGCAGAAGGGAGTGAACCAGCAGCCAAACAGGTTGTGAAGAACAAAGGGAAACCAAAGGCTAAAGCAATAGCAGAAGCTTAAAAAGTGATATATCTCTGTTTTAAAACCACAGTTTAAATTCATAGGAATTTTGTTTTTGGTCATTGTTTGACATTTTAGTAAATTAGTCCTTGATTTTAGAGTTTTTATAGCAAGTTTGAAAAAAATTACTAATTTTGTGGCCCTCGAGAGACTATGTATCCGTTTTACTTATTATTTAAAATTTAGGCCTGAGATGTAAACTCCTTCATATGGTATTTCAATGGGCATCATTTTTATTTTTTGCTCTTATTTGATTTGATGACCCTCATGTACTCTCGAATGAAACCATCACTTACATATCCCTCATTTACCAAGGAAAAATTAAAACTCCATTTTTGTTACAACAATAATATCTCTCTCCATTCAACAGTGGAAGCACCCAACAACATTGAAACAAAAGCACATAATCAAGACAGGAAGCTAAAAAACACAACACACCAAAGGAAAAAACTCTTGCCAAGAAACTCTTTCACTCTATTAAAGGAAATCCCATCTCCAGAAGTACTGAGAATATGCTACGGTCGTATGGATTTATGATAAAAGCCTAATGGTGCCATTATTGTACTGCATTGAATTGTGTATGGTATTGATAAGAAACTCTCAGGGTTTCAAGTTTGGATTTTGGCGGTACATTAGACCGCCTATAATATTTATAACATAGTTCAAGATCAGTTCTTTCTGGGGACACCAAGCCTCACGCGGAAATCATCCTCCATAAGTGGAAGGCCATCACGCAGCTTGATCTTTGGTTCCCATCCTAGCAACTCTTTTGCTTTCGTGATGTCAGGCTTTCTCTGGCGAGGATCATCTGGGGTGTTTTCTACCATTATGATCTCTACAGCAGGATTGATAAGCTGCGAAAAACATGATCAAGTATTGAGTCACCATGGTTCCATTGCCAAGTTATTTCAAGTCTATTTCATTTTGGGTGAAAAGAGACTAGAAAACTAACCTCCTTAACAGTCTCTGCAAGTTCGAGCATTGTAAATTCACCTGAAATACAGAATCCTAAGTTAATATTGGGAACAAAAGAATTTCTACATAATAAGAAAATTTCTAGTTAAGGCATAAAAGAAACCATATATGATGACCTGGATTTCCAATGTTGATTGGCCCAGTGTTCTCTCCTTCCATGAGTCGAATAAGGCCATCCACCTTCGACATTTGACATAAAGTTGAGAGGCAATATAACAATCAAATAGACAATTCAACATAAAAAATAAATATGTTGAACAACTCTCCATACCATATCCGAAACATAGCAGAAACTCCTAGTTTGAGTTCCAGGTGCTTGAACAGTCAAGGGCTCACCGCTTCACAAGATGAAAAGGCACAAGAGAGAATAGAGATTAAAATTGCTAAAGAGAATAAACTTCAGAGTTTTCAATTGCAATCAAGGGATGATGATGGAATAACAAAAAGGGACACCGCGTGCAAACAATGTGGAAAATAAAAGTAAAAGAATAAATTTCTTGTAGATGTCTATAAGATCTACAAAACACTGGGGAGTTTTTAACAGAAATTACCGGACTGCTTGAGCTATAAAATTACTGACAACACGGCCATCATCAATATTCATGCGGGGTCCATAGGTGTTGAAGATCCTAGCAATCCGGATCTCTGTTACATCATTAATTATTTAATTTGATTGAAAGTCAGAATTTTCCAAACATGCTGCAGATGGTATTAAAAAATTACAGGCACCTTTTATAAGAGGTAGCAACAGGACTATTACCTATCCCATGCTGCCGATGGTAATCAAACATCAAAGTTTCGGCAACTCGTTTTCCCTCATCATAGCAACTCCTGACCCCTGAAAATATAGAAAGAAATCAATAATGTGATATTATTTTAATCATTGTGTTACAGATACCACACCTAACTGCAGAACTATCACTTTTTTTACAAGATGTTAACCTCGCAAAACACCATGAAAAGCACTGGAATGAATACAATACTGTGCAGATAAAGTGACAATATACAATACTAGATAAAGTGAAACCATTTTAATAACATTGCATCATGATGGACAAGTCATCCTCCAAGTTAGCCAATTCATTAAAATGCTAACTATTAAGAAAGAAAACCTACCAATTGGGTTAACATTTCCCCAATAACTCTCCTCCTGGGGATGAACAAGAGGGTCTCCGTAAACCTCTGAAGTTGATGTAAGCAAAATCCTACAACAAATTACCATGTTTTGAATAACAGACAATACATCATAAGCCTAGATCAAAGAAATCAAGTAGTAGTCTCAAACCTGGCTCCAACTCGCTTGGCAAGTCCCAACATATTCAATGTACCAATCACATTTGTCTTTATTGTCTGTCAAGTTTAAAATTCTTTCAAGTCAAACAAAACTTGAACCCAAATATCATAGAAACATGCATTATTACATTAAGAATAAAACATCAGGAGAAAACATGGAGGGAGGGGACAAAAAAATGTGATGGTCTTCCAACCAGACACGGAATACAGATATACACACCTTAACAGGGTTGTATTTGTAGAAGATTGGAGAAGCTGGACAAGCAAGATGGTAAATTTGATCAACCTCAACCAATAATGACTCTGTGACATCTGCGAAAACAAGCCCAATTTGATAAAACATCTAACTTATTAATTAAAGCTCAGGCAAGCATATTAATGCCAAAGTTCACTTTCTATTACTTTATTCTAATATATATATATATATATATATATATATTTTTTTTTGTTTTCAACCAAACTGAAACTTTTATAGATGCCCTTTGGTCACACTTTTTTTAATATCTCATTCTATTTTGTTTATATTCAAATGAAACTGAAACTTCTATGGATGCTTTTCAGTCCCATCATTTTAAGATGTAGAGGAAAAAAAAATTTATTCGTACTTGGGAGTCCAATATGACATATGATAAAATTCATATGGAAGCACTCAATAGTTCCATTTCCACACCATTGAATATGTTACAAACTAAAAGAGAGGATACCATGACGAATAAGCTCAAATCTGGGGTGGCCAATCCATTTCTTTAGGTTGTCTTTTGAGCCAGTGAAGTAATTATCAGCAACAATCACCTAATGGCAAAGACAAATTGAACACACAAATGTCCAAGCATAAACATTGAGTGTGAAAAACAGTCACGCCATAGATTGCTATACATAACTATGACATAAGGCATTTACCTCATTCTTCTCATTTTCCATCAACTTGTCCACTAGGTGAGAGCCAATGAATCCAGCTCCTCCAGTAACCAGAATCCTCATGTTAGACTGCAAACGAAAAAAGGCAAGCTGAGCTACTAGGACAAATTGTGCCTATTACCAATGTCACAAATATCTGCAATTGGAAATTCTCAGATCTCAAGGATCCAAATTCGAAACATTAAATATGACTGAAAAGACAAATGATATATAAATACTGCCTGATTGACGATCCCAAACGGCAACACAAGAACTAAGAATACACATAGCCTAAAACTATGATCTGCCCTATTGCTGGTCCCAAAGGGAAATGCAATTACACACAACTAGCCAAGAGACAAAACTTTGATCATATTGAAAGCAGTTGCGGAATACGTTACTAAGGCATTAACAGGGTGGTCAACCATAATTTTTTTTTTTTCAGAATCTGAAACAGAATGTAGCAGAAAATTACCTGGAAAAATTTTGAAAATCTCAAGGGAGATGGAGTTGGAGGTGGTTTAGCGGATTTGTGATTTCCATTTGAAGCTTCTTGAGCCATTCTTCAACTCTAAACATAACAAAACATGCAAAAGTCCCAATTAACTGTCAAGTCTTTCAAAACCCATCTACAAAACACTCTCACAATCTGAACTCAAATTCACAAGCAGATCAATAAAAAACACCCAAAAGTCAAATCACCTGAGAGTTACCCAAAAAAACTCAAAAACCCAGAACTTCTTTATGACAAAAACAACTGAAAGGTTAAGGCTTTATATACAAAACTAGAAAACAGCCATCTACAAAAAAAAAAAAAAAAGAACTACCAAACGGCACCAAACTGAGCTGTAAATTGAATGAAATCTTCAGAAACAAGAAAGCACAGAAAGTAATGAAAGCTTCACGCTAACAAAGTAGACCCCACGTCCGCCCATCAGATCTAAATCTAATGCTCACACTCACATTGCTCAGACGACCCAAAAATAAATAATTATATTATATTAAATTAAAAAATAGTAGCTAGTTAATCACCTTGAATTGAGATAATAACTCGAAAAACAAAAAAATGTTTGGTATAAGGCAATTACAAGACTTGAAGTTGAAGACAGTCAATATTTATACTCTAACAGACGGTGAAGTGCTCAGAGTTGTGGATGACAACGAAACTCATGTTTGAATCATAGTACGACACGTCGTGTTTCAATGCGTAAGCTGAAACAATTGTTTGTTGTTCTTACGTATCTTGTTTTTCCTTATTTATTGGATTTGTTTCGATCCGATTCACTGGTTTGCATATTCAATTCAAATTGAAGAATGTTGTTGGGCAATTGTTTCGGTGGTGAAATTAAATCAAATAAGATTTTATTATGGGAAAATTATCTGCCACGTAAGATACAGCTAATATTTTAGAAACGAGGAGATTGTAAAACGACAGGTGCGTGATGACAGTTCATCCGCCGCGTCAGATCCAACACACAGAGTTTGACTAATTGACCCGGCGTTATTGTCGTATCAAGAAAAATTTAAGATAATCTAAACCACCCTAGAGTTTTTAAAAATGCCCAGACGTTTTAAACGTGAGTGAAAAGCACAACTAAAGAGGGAGGATTTCTCCAACAAAATTATATAAAATGACTCTTTTACCCTTTATTTTTGTACAAATTATATCTAAAATATATATAACTATTTAACCGAGAGTTAATAAAGAGAAACAATTAGCATAAAGTGTTGAAAAAAAATTTTTAAAAAAAATATTTTTAATTATTAATTATATCATCAATTAAAACAATAATTTTCTCAGCTATAACACAAGGCCCATCTAAATAGTTAACCGGCGGGCAAAACAAAACAAACGGAGTTAGTTTGGGTCACAACTCACTAACTTTATTTGGTCCAGATGGCAACGGCGTCGTTTCTTTTTAAAACTCTTATAAAACCAATTTGTTCCCAGTTCGCAGTTGCAGACTTCAGCGGCAATTGTTGACTCGTTGTATTTACAGATCTAGTCAATACTCCTCGCTTTGGCACATTCTAATTCCTACGAAACCTAAAGGTACGCGTCTCTCTGTGTCTCGGGTTCGGTTCTTTTATCTATTTTTGCCGTGAAAATCAGGATTTTAATTATACGTATGTTGAACTAAACATGTTCAGAATCCGTAAATTATGATCATGATGAGAAACTCTTGTTTATGTTTTTGATTTATTCCTTGGAATTGCAAACTGTGTTTTTTGTGAATTCTGTACAGATCATAGGGTTTTGCATTTTTCTTGAACTTTACGGTTAGTGCATGCCATGAAATATTTAGAATGGAAATTGAAATGCAGCTAATTAGATCGCATAGCGGAGTGGATATCGCGTTAGACTCCGAATCTAAAGGTCGTGGGTTCGAATCCCACTGCGATCGTGTGTTTTTTGTTCTTGTTGTTGTTCGAATCTTGTAAATAGGATCATGGTTATCTTTTAAGCCTCGAGAAGGCCGTTTATTGACTTTGTGGCGCTCAATGTTTAGAGTATTATGAATTTCATCGTGGAATTGTTGCGGTTTTGTTCCATGTGAGGTTTTGTTTTGGTTGCTTAAGTAGTTGAGGCTTTGGATTTCAATTGATTTTGTTGAAATTTTGAGTTTTGTGAACTGCAATGGAAATTGGCAGAATGATTATTCACATGAATAGGAAGGTATTGACCCGGTAATTTGAATTGATATTTGAAAATGGTATTAAAATTTTAGGGTACACTTTCACTGAAATTACTGGCTATCAAGTGCAATTATCAGGAGTCACTGATTGCCGATGTCCATTTATGTAATGACTTTGTCTCTATTGCAAGAACAGTAAACAGAAATGGCATTTGGAAATATTAATACGTTGGGATTAGCACTTAGCAGATTTCAGTGTCGAGAATTATTGAACAAGAAATGTACCACTGCATTATTGTGAATGCTTCTTCATGTTTAATTTATAGTGTTTACAGCAAGTTGTCATGGTTTCCTTTTGTTTTCAGATATGGATGCATGTATTTAGATTCTTCCACATGAAATTATAAAGACTTAAAAGGGGCCATATGAACTTGAATTACCGAATGATGATATAAAGTATATTGTGCCTGTGCCTGAAAGACATAAGTTGTCATCTGTATCACCATTATCATTTTGCATGGTAGACTCTAGCTTAGATAAATCATATTTCTTTGTTATGCATGTAAGATTGTGATTTTGTTAGGTTTCTAAAGTGGAAAGTATTCTACAAAATCTTTTTACTGTGACTGTTTATCTTGAAAATTTAATAGAGCAACAGAAAAATTCTATCTCTATCATGGTGGTCATGTTATTATTCTGGCTTTAGTACTAACACGTTTGGATACAATTTGTGCTTTTCTGCAGATGATTGGAGATCAAGAATTGGGATTTTTTGCCAATATGCTGGGCATTTTCATATTTATTATGGTTATTGCTTACCATTATGTGATGGCTGATGCGAAATATGAAGGCAACTGAAATTTGGCATGTTATTTGCCTGTATTTTTTTTTTTTTCGAAGATACTGTAACTTAAAGGATATCTATACCATGCAAGATCTGTTAGCTGAGCTATGGTGGAAGTTTGGCGTATAATTTGATTATCTTTAAATGACTACATAGGAATGATTATGATCAAATTGAGCAAATATCTTTTAGATATGAGAACATCATTCTCATCATCCAGCAATATTACCTGTTGATTATGACATGTCTATAATAATTTGGATACTGGGTCGTAAACCCTCCAATTTCAGGATTCTCCATTCTCTTATTTAGTAGCAATGACCCTATACTTGTGTTGGACTGTTTATTCTACACCAAATCAATCAAACCAGTAAATAAAACTTTACATCTAATGATCATTTATATAATCATTTGTATTAAATAAGATAAAAATTAAATATTAAATAAAAGATTTAAATTTAAATTCTTATATTTTTGTATTTAAAATTTAACTCTTTTATTATTCAAGTTATTTTTTTTAGAGGTTTATTTTTTTTATTTAGGTAATAAAACATCTTATTCAAATCAGGTCGTTTTTTTTCAAAACTAAATTAATTACAGAAAACAAATATAATCTCGGATATAATAACCGTAAGGGCTTAAACTCTTGATCCACCATAACTCAAAACATACCCAAAAGTTTTTAAAGATATGTTTGACCAATTGAAGTTTAAAAAAAAACCACAAATATATTTCTAAATATATGCAAAGTGAGCACTAACAAGAGAAGAACAGTCTCTCACTCACGCACCCCTCTCTCACTAAACGTGAAAACGAGAGCCGTTGATTATAAAACAGACGACGCGAAACCCCGACAGCAAAGACGAAAACCCCAGAAACAGAAACCCAGCAAATCCTAAAGCCACCGAAATATCGGACTGCACACAAAACGCATTTGACACCGTACACGTGTCCCTCTCTTTCAAAGTCCTTGCCAGCTCCGTCCCCGCCGAGTCCGCCGACAGTAACAGGTATGCAAACACCTATAAAACCACAAACTTTGAGGTTAAAAACAAACCAAAAAAAAAAATCTGTGTATACTGTTAAACATGTTTAATTGGACCTGGTCATGGCCGAAATCGAACCAGACTTGTAAAATTTCCGGAAAGACAGTTGTCCCTTTGGAAATTTCCCAAACCGAGACGCCCATTTCGAAGAGAGAGTAAATGGCTACTATTGCATTTGCAGCAAACACAAATCTGCAAATTTATTCCAAGTGTTATGAGCAATTAAAAATAGAAAATTAACGAGTAGAGGGTGGAGTACCTAAAAGCATCGAAATCAAACCAACGAGGGTAGTGGGGTCCACGGGAGTTAGTGAGCATGAAAACGGAGGCAGCAAGGGTGAAACAGAAGGCAGCGAGTCGAAAGACGAGAACCAGTGAGTTGAATCGCCTGAGTTTATGTAGGGACAAAGTGGACTGAAAGTGAGAACTTCGAGGGAGAGGAGAGGGAGTGTCGCCGTAGCGAAGCGGGTATGGTGAGCGCATGTTGATGAAAATTGGTTGTTGTTGTGAGTAGTGGCAGTGGAGATATGGAGCTGCGCAGAGCGAGGGAGAGTCATGAGAAATGATAAGATAGAAGGGTTATGGAGGCCATGGGATTGGAGAGGAAATGAGAGGGACAGCTTGGAGAGAGAGAAATTCCAGATTGAAGTTGGTAAATTGATTCAGAGAGAGAGAGAGAGAGAGAGAGAGAAAGATCTTCAGCAGTTTATCAGCAAAACATCTTTAGAAGTGACTGACTGTAGCGTCAATTAGGTATATAATTTTATCATAATTAATAATATACCAAATCATATAATTAAATATTAATTTATTTTTAATTATTTAATAATATAAAAAATTATTATTATTTATATATAAAAATTATATACATAATATTATCTATTTTATTATCATTTGAGATTTCAATCCCATGAATGTTTAATAAGCCTTACAGAGGAACTCTAGAATTAGGATTAGAATTAGAATAGATTTCTTTTTAAATGGCTTTTATCTTACTTAAATTGCTTGTCTCTTTTCTTTTACTTTATCCCTCAAAAGAATTTACTCATTAATTAAAAAAAATAAATGTTGGGATTTTTCCATATTCTATTGCTATATCTATCAGATGAGGCAGGTGAAATGCAGAATCTAAAACAGTTGCCAGATTCAAAACAAAGCAATCAGTCAATAATGCTGCCAAATTTGCTATCGTTTTAGGATATTTCGTACATAATAATTGAAATTATTCAAGCATGGAGGCTTGCCTTGTGATTTTGTGTTGCCCCATTACTCTTTGAATTCTATGAACAAATTTATGAATCCCAAGAAAAATTGGTGCATGTCCTACTAGTCGTTCTTGGCTTATTTGTCCAGTTGCCCGTTCATTTCTAATTCTAAACTTGTGATAATACCGTGATAAAGGCATATCTAAAATTTTTTTATTGACAATATTATTTAAGATGACGTGATAATTATAATTTTTTATTATTTAAAATTAAAAAAAGTATCCTACCACAAGATCTACCATGGATATGTTATTTTTAGTTTTGGGATATTAATAAATAAAATGATGAAATTCTTTCGAGAGAATGAGATCACAAACGATGAGGGGAGTACAACAACAAACCAGATACAAAGTAACACAGAAAGTATATAGAAGTTTATATTGAAGAAATGCCAAATGGGTAAAAGATAGCCGCAAGAAAACAAAAACTTAGTTTGAATTGTACACACAGCAAGAAATGCCAATGATGTTCTTAGAAAGTTTTAAGTTATAGCATTTCTTGTGATTTTCTCACGCAGCGACTTACTTTCTTCTTAAAATCATCCCTTCTTTCTCTCCACTCTTTCTGCAGTTGTTCAATTGGGAAAGAATACAAAGAATCAGCAATGGGGTGTGGCAACGTAAAGAGACTAAACCAAACTTGTTAAGGCAAAAGCATTTGCATAATGGTTGCATTTTGCAACTTACCGCAGCGTCAACATTTGCCGGAGACTCATCATTTGGGCTGGAAAGCATAGAGATAATACTCAAAACTATGCTCTCAACCTGCATATGCGACAGCCATCATTAAAACGCATTACGCTAATATTATTCACTCGTGCATCAAACAAGAAAAAATAGAAAGCAAAACAGTTAAGTGGATGACACAACATATTGACAGAATACAAAACTTGTGCATCTCTAGATCGAAAGAAAACCTGCAACATATAAACAACAGCATGGTAATATTCCATCAAGTTCAGTAGGTTTAATTTTTTAAAAGGTCAATCTAGCGAAGAAACCAAAATTTGGTCTGCATATTAGCTGAGATAGTTTTAGCATTTTATAAAATATATCAAAGTGGAACTCTTTTCATCTCAAATTTTCTCCTTGCAAGCAACAAACAAAGGTTTAATTAGTATATTCAGCTGCCCTCCCTTCACATCAATGCTTTTGCTAGTTCTTCAAAACTATGCACACAACTTTTCTTCTAGTTATTCCTTCTTGTGCCTTCATTTTAGCATTTTCTCTATATGGCATGTTCTCTATGTCTGAGGCCAGTGACCTCCAAAGGCCCTATGCTAATATTTTTTGAGGTCCTTGAGTCACTGCCAGCATGCAAAAGGAATGTAAAATAAAAGTCAATGTTTCAGTTTGCCCAAGGATAACATTCTTTTTTCCCCAAATTGACACTTTGCATTAAAACAATCCTTTTGTTTGTTCTGTGTAATATTACAATCCAACCCAACCAACTCAAGCAATCTCTTCTAAACTAGAGTTGTGCTTGGGTTTAGAAACAAAACCTCAATCTGGGCAAGGGTTGAGCCCGTCATTGCTGTGTAGTGATCTCAAAGTTTCTGTTACAGTTGGTCACCACCATCATTCACTGCCAATCACAACTTCCATCAGATGGCCAAGCCACAGAGTGGACCAATAATAAGCATTAATGCAAAGGGTTACCATATGTGTATCTCCCCAGCACTAATCTTTATCCATGAACCATGGTAATTAAGAACTCCAAGTGACAATTCCCCGAACACTTGCAGCCTTCAAATGATTAGATGTTATATTCTTCAAACATCAACAAAAAATATAGAACTTCACACACATCAAAAATGACAACTTCACACACCAATTAGACAGTACTACTAGCAAATCACCTGGCCAGCCACTGTGATACTGTAATTTTTACATCAAAAGACCAAGAACATAGACAATCAAAAACCAAGTGAATGTATACATTTAGAACCAAACAAGCAAAAACATGGAAAGATAAGCATTATATTCACAATTGAAAGTATAAACACTGATGAAAAAGTAAAGAGAAATTACAACAATTCAATCAGAATACCGTATGTACTGGGGTCCAGCGCTCAGTTGCAAGCTCATAGCCATTTGGGTCATCACCAGGTGGATGAAGAATAGATATGCAGACCCTACCATCAGGGTAAACTATAGTTTGGGACAACCACCTTTAGCAGCTTGCTCAACTCAAAATAAAATAGAACACAATTCAAACTCTATGAGCAGAAAACATATACTGACCATTAGGGTGCCACAATTCGGATGTAAACCTCATAGTTGGAGGGCTCAAAGGGTAATTGTCAGGAAAAGTCATTATGGCATTAAAGAAACCTCCCTCACTGCAAAACAACAATTGTTGATAAAAAAACAAGCTTACATGTCGTTAATGGCATATAGTCTGCTCTATTTGTCTGTATGTTTTTATTTTTCAATTCAAATAAACATTAGAATTGAAGCATTACTCTTGACTAAAAGGAACAATTTTAGTAACATGAAGGAAAGACGAAAACTACATTTGCATGCAACTATATCAAAAAAAGATTGAAGAACTCACAACTTGGTCAAAGTTATATCAACCAGAGGATTGTGAACTAATCCTTATATTGCAAAAAGCAAAGCTACAATACTAAATCTTACTTAAATTGCCACACACTTGAACATAAAGCATCCTTAAGACCATAAAAAAACAACCAGTTCTTACTAAGCAAATTATGAATGAAGCAGAGACATTCCAATGATAATTTATTTGGGAACTAAAAGATTATCTACATGGAGTAGCCAAGGAAAACATATAACTTGGAAGGAACCACACAGAACCAACACCAAAATCAATCAAAAGGATATCAATGAACTTATCAATTCCAAAAATGCTAGACTACAGATAGCGAAACAACTACAGCAATATGATAAACTATTCAATAAATTTATCAAACAAGAAAATCAAAAACTCATCATCAAGCACAAAAGGGCATGCGTACTTGAACCAAATTTACTATACAAAAATAAGTTAAATCTACCACATGATAAAACAACAAAACAAATCACCATCAAACACAAACCCACCGATCAAAACCCAATATTTAACCTAAAAATCAAAATTTTAAACAAAAATAATTAAAAACTCACTATAAAGTATCAGGAGGTCCCATAATGGAGACACTCCATTCAAAAACATTGGACTCGTCAACCAAACCAGCAGAGAATCCATCAACTGGTTTCTTACAAAGATCTGCAAAAACAATAAAAACTTTTCAATAAATTTAAAAAAAAAAACCAAAATTAAAACTTCACAAGTATTTAAGCAAAAAATACAGATATTTTTATGGGTTTTTTGACCTTTGAGTTGCTTCTGAAGGAGGAGACTGGCTTGTGTCTTGGCCATTGAATACCGTGAGTAGGCAGAAGAGGAAGTAAAATTTATAATGGGAAGAGGCAATGAGCTTAACGGTTACTGCTTTTGCCCTACTCTGCCTTATATAGATGACGGTAATAATGTAATTACTAATTAAGATATTATTTTCCCCTATTTAAAAAAAAGGACAGATGGTCCAATTTGGCTTGTTGGACCCGTAAGAGTTTACCAAATATGCATTTAAATATTTTCTTATTCTATTTTATATTTAAATTTATAGTACGATTAGATGATTTTAAATTAAATATAAAATAATATTAATTACATGATAATATATTATTAGTATAAAAAATATATACATAAAAAATTACTCTAATTTATAAATTTTTTTATTTGTATTTTTTTTCATAAATGAAAGAATTTTTCAATAGTTTTTTTTTTTTTTTTTCTATAAAAGGAAGAATTTATCAATGTTTGCTTTTGGAATAGGATATCGGATATGCACCACTCAAAGTTAGGAATAAATTTTGGATAGAAATTTTTTTGGATTCTCAATGGGTTGGGTTAGGCATGGAATATTAATCACTTTATTTTGCTAGAGTCCATATTAAAGGCAATGCTCTCCTTTATTCCTCTTATCTTGGAAGGAGATAGATAGTATATGCAAATCATGTCAACAAATTGACGTTTAATTTTTTTTTTTTTATGCTAAAATTTTCCATTCTCTTTTCTAAAGAAACAATATCTTGCCTTTGATCTTCATAATGCCCATTTCTTCCCTTATGTTGGTTTTTGATTTTAATCTTGTAAGTGATCGTAAAATGAAAAATCACATTGATGATGAGATTTCTTATTACAAATTGATATTTGCAATTTAAAATTTACATGGAGTAAATTATAATTGTGTCAGTGAAAACCAATTAATTATTCTTGTTATTCACTAAGATGAGATATGAATAAAATATAATGAGGATTGAACATGAAGAATTTTTAATGCGGTTTAATTCAATGGTTATAAACTTACATTTATAAATATGTTATCAATTATTTTAAATACAACAAAATCAGTGATACGAATAAGTGCTCTTCAAGTTAGTGCCAAACTCCAATTACAAACTTTATTTAGATAAATTGCTTAGCTTCCCACTAGGAATTACATCTATATTACAAAATATTTTAGAGCGTTAATATTGTGATAATTCAAAATATAAAATATGGATAAAACCTTTTGTTTAGCTCTTCTCTTGGGTTGTTAAAACAATATTTATTAACATTGAATTATTAAGTGGATACAAAGATGCAACATAATACAAAAAGGTTACTGGTATTACAGTTCTTTTTGTACTCTGTTGCACCTTTGTATCCGCTTAATAATTCAATATCTTCTTAAACTTTTAAATCTTGCCTATTTTCATTGACCATCTGATAATCTCCATATCTTTCGGCTTAATACCAAGCTAGTTATCAATGTGTCTCGATAAGATATTGATTTTGGAGAATGGTTATAAGAATGATTGTTAACTTTTTTATAAAGGTTTTATAGTGTATCTTATAATATTTCTTATGTGTAATTCCTTTAGTGTAGTGATAAACTCAATTCAGTCTTGTTTTTTTTTTTTTTCTTTTGTATAGATACTTTATATTTATAGGACGAATGAAAAATAATACTTTCAAATAACGTATCTAAATATTTATAAACAAATATAATTCTCAAGATTTATTTTTATTTTAATTGAGTTAAAACAAAATAATTATATGTCGTTATGATCTTGATCTAGTAGGAAACGGAAATTTTCCGTTGTAGACATGTGAAAAAATAAGAAGGAAAGAATCTTGTTGATTTTGAATAAATCATGCTGTTAAACTCTAAACCTCACCACACATCTTGTTACCACTGTGTAGATGCAACAAGTGGGTGAAGCAATTGAAGCAAAACACCACTTAAATTGTTGGCTAATATTAAAATGCTCGCTCCATGAATTCCTTTCGTTAAGTAGACGGTTGATATAAAAGAATTTCTTATTAATTCGAAAAGTGAATTGGCATGGGGCATTCCGAGAATTGAACTCGGGACCTCTCGCACCCTAAGCGAGAATCATACCACTAGACCAAATGCCCTACGTGATTTTCGGCTTTATAGAATAAAATGATGTTCGCTCAAAACTCAAGCGTGGTTTTCAGAGAAACAAGCTAATAACTAATTAATTTTTTTATTATTATATTATTCCCAGAGTGAAGTGATAATATCAGGAATATTAATTAAAATAATATTAATCATACTCATTTTATAAATATAAATATGTATATATTTATATATCTAAAATAAATATACATAAATTTATTAATTAATTATTAAATAGCTGAATGATAACATAAGTGTTACATAAAATATTGAATTTTTACGGTAACGAAACAACAATATAATCAATTGATTTGCCTCGAATAAATGATAGTTTTGAACTCGAAAGCCTTTGGAGACAGACAACAGAATCAATAGATTTTTATGGGAAAGATTGGATTGGATTGTAATCCTAATAATTGTAATAAATCAATTAAAATACTTAGGTGGACAATTCTAGTTGTCTTAAAGCTCAACCACAAGCATAACAGTGAAGGGATAATCCCACATCCCAAGACGAGAACAAAATCAATTATAACATAACAAACAAACAAAAACAAAATTTAAAGACAATTTCTAGTGATGATGGCTTCATTTTATGATTATAAGTTGTCTCATTTGAGAGTCAATGAAGAGAAGAGTACTCAGTCATTACCGCATGGTGAAGACCCTTTTCCTTCCTAACCGGTGCCCCCATATACAATTACTTTCTAATTATAAAAAAGTATAAATTTGATCAATAAATCAATAACTAAATAAACTGTTCATACGAGATTTGATAAAATCGATTTATTTAGTATTTATCGATAATTAAAAAATATAAAGATAGAGGAGAAATAAATTTTAACCCACCAATGAGAGAGAAAGAAAAGTTTCATATATTGAAAAGAAAAGAAGATGAAATCATAATAGTGTTTGAAATTATGAAAAAAAGTGGAAAATAAAATCGATTTTTAATCTATTAAAAAATAATGTGTGAATTGTGTTTTAAATTATTTTTATATTTATGAAATACTTTAAAATATTTCATATCAATTTTGGGATGTTTTGAAAACGAAGTATGTATTTTCTGTTTCCAAAACATAGTGTGTATTTGTCCTTCATAGCTTTTTCTTATCACCTTTTTTCACATTGATAAATGGATTCAAGTCATATTCGCATGTTGATCATCCATTGCATAAGCCATTTTTGGTATAGTGCAATGCAACATGGGCAGGCTATGGTGATGCACCTTTCAGAATTTGGTTAGGAAAGTGATATGATGGCAAAAAAGAAGTCAACAGATTAAGACAAGAAATCAAAGTTCCTAGTTCATAGGATTCCCACTTCCCAAACACCTTTAGCATGAAGTTGCATACTTTTCAAACTAAGTAATCATTAATTCAATAAATCTTGTCAGTCATAACTCTTCCTGCTTATAACTCAGGCCCCGGATATATTTGAATTCTACATTTGCATGCTGCTAAGAAAACTCCCAAGTTCGAGTTAAAGATGAAGAATGAAGCATTTATTCTGTTTATACTTCTCTTCCTTGTAGCTTCCCATTGTAGTCCCTCCAGAGCTATCTCAAATATTCCGGCAGGCCAGCAACTATAAGTATTATAATGTGTTATTGTCTATGATGATGAATTACTTATACTTTCTGTGATGTTTAATTCATGCAGTTGATTTGAAGCTTGAACCAGCAAAACCAAGGGCACTGATCACGACAAGCTCAGAGTTATCAGCCATTTGGGCGAGTAAGGTAATTCTCTTTTTGGTGTTTGTTTAGTTTCTGACCAGTTTATGAAAGTTGTTAATCCTGTTGTTGTTTGTGTGAAAAGATAAAATTAAGAAAACAGGTGAGAGACGGTAGGAAGAAAGTGCCTTCTGGACCAAACCCTATTGGAAATGAGCGCCCACCATCCAAGCCATCCAAGCCATGAAAGCAGGTGGAGTGGAGGTGGTGAATGAGAGGAAATTTGGTCTTATTTCACTGCTGCATGAATGATACATATGATGATGATGAGGGTCTTTCTGCAGAGAATTTTATCTTTTAAGTTGATGCTATTATGTATATAAGAAGGCTCTTGCTCCTCTCTCATGCTTCTTCTAATTAATTGTCATGTGATTTATATTTTATGTTAATTTCCTTTCATTAGACATTGTTATTTGAATATCAAAGTGTCTTCAAGGTAAATACGAAGGGAATTTATTTATACCCTATCTCCTAATCAGATATTATTATTTTTATAACTTTATGCGGATGATAGTTATAACAAAAATAAAATTATATGTACATATTTTTAGTATATAATATAAGATATAGATGATATGTCATTACTTAATTAGATGTCATTATTTTTGAAAATATAATTTATTGATTTTTCACATTAATGAAGTTTTTAGAAATTTTCTCAATAAGTTATCACTATGTTTATATTTTAAAATAATAATAATAATGAAAAATAAGCTTTGTAGGAAGAGGAGTGTCTTTCTTGTCTTCTTCTAGGAAGATGAGATCTTCATCTTTGTCTTTATCTTTGTCTTAGTCTTATTAGCTTCATTCGACATTGGTCAGACGTTTAAGTGAGAGAAGAGAGATCATCGAAGGGAAAGAAAGTGTTGGGAGAGAGAGATCGTCATCAATGACACAAAAAATGAGATCAGAGTATGAAAACTAAACTCTAAAAGAAGAAATGTCACTTTTTTAAACTTAACCTAGGGGGAAATGATTATTTCTTAGGGTTTTAAGGGGGGGAGGAGAATAAAATAAAATTTTAAAGAGTTAGAGTTTTATTAACTTTAACAGTATATAGGTGGGTAAAAAGATTTACAAAATTAAGGGGCGGGGACTGATATAAAAAGATACTTTAGGTGGCAATAAGTTCTTTGGCCTATTTTACGCACGTCAGTCGATACGGTATACCAGTACCATCTTCTGCATTACTCTATACCTATAAGTTAGAACATGGGAATACTTGTCCCATACAAATAAATAATAAAATAAAGTCAAAAAGAGAAAAATCAACGGCCAAACAAACCGAGAAAATGGGATTGGTTAAAAATCCAAATTAACGGCCTAGATTGTGTGAATGGAACATTCTAGAACTCAAAACGAAGCTATAAAATAAACCCTCGTGGCCTCCTCGTCCTAAGTCTCTTCACTGTCTAACGAGAAATAATAACAAATCGAAGAAAATCTTTTCGATCGTATCTAAACCGTAAGTTCAGAAGCAAGAACTATATCAGATGGCTGGAAAAGGAGAAGGACCGGCAATCGGGATCGATCTGGGGACTACGTATTCCTGCGTCGGCGTGTGGCAGCACGACCGTGTGGAGATCATAGCCAATGACCAAGGCAACAGAACGACCCCGTCCTACGTGGCGTTCACTGATACGGAGCGTTTGATTGGTGACGCTGCTAAGAATCAGGTCGCTATGAACCCCATCAACACCGTTTTTGGTACGATTTTGTCTCTCTGTAAATTTAGCTAATCTTATATAATATATTCTCTTGAGTTTATCAAGATTTGTTTGGCTTAATATTTTTACTGTTTGCTTTTAAAATGTTATATTTTAGGCTTATATTACGTTCAGTTTTTCTAGATTGTTTAATATTTGATCAACAATGTAATGTTTCACGGCGAATTGTTTCTTTTTTGTTTGTTTGTTATGTTTTACAGATCAGAGAGTTTTAAAGATTAGAAGTATTGATGTTCTATTTATAAAAAATTATTTTTGTAATCTATACTTTTTTAACGTTTATTTATCACCAATGTAGATGCGAAGAGGTTGATTGGTAGGAGATTCAGTGACGCGCCAGTCCAGAGTGACATTAAGCTTTGGCCATTTAAGGTCGTTCCTGGGTCGGGTGATAAGCCCATGATTACTGTGAATTACAAGGGCGAAGAGAAACAATTTGCAGCAGAGGAAATCTCTTCTATGGTGCTCATGAAGATGCGTGAGGTTGCTGAGGCTTTCCTTGGCTCTGCTGTTAAAAATGCAGTGGTTACTGTCCCTGCTTATTTCAATGACTCCCAGCGTCAGGCTACAAAGGATGCTGGTGTCATTGCTGGACTCAATGTTATGCGTATTATTAATGAGCCCACGGCTGCTGCCATTGCTTATGGTCTTGATAAGAAAGCCAGCAGTGTTGGTGAAAAGAATGTTTTAATTTTTGATCTTGGTGGTGGTACTTTTGATGTATCTTTGCTTACTATTGAAGAGGGTATTTTTGAAGTGAAGGCCACCGCTGGAGACACTCATCTAGGTGGTGAGGATTTTGATAATAGAATGGTCAATCACTTTGTGCAAGAGTTTAAGAGAAAGAACAAGAAGGATATTACTGGAAACCCCAGAGCTCTTAGGAGATTGAGGACTGCTTGTGAGAGAGCAAAGAGGACTCTTTCATCTACTGCACAGACTACAATTGAAATTGATTCTTTGTATGAGGGTATTGATTTCTATTCAAGCATTACTCGTGCCAGATTTGAGGAGCTTAACATGGATCTCTTTAGAAAGTGTATGGAGCCCGTTGAGAAGTGTTTGAGAGATGCTAAGATGGACAAGAGCAGTGTCCATGATGTTGTCCTTGTTGGTGGTTCCACTAGAATTCCCAAAGTGCAGCAACTTTTGCAGGACTTTTTCAATGGAAAGGAGCTGTGCAAGAGCATTAACCCAGATGAAGCTGTTGCCTATGGTGCTGCTGTTCAGGCAGCTATCCTGAGCGGTGAGGGTAATGAAAAAGTGCAGGATCTATTACTCTTGGATGTCACCCCTCTATCTCTTGGGTTAGAGACTGCTGGAGGTGTCATGACTGTGTTGATTCCAAGGAATACCACAATTCCAACAAAGAAGGAGCAGGTGTTTTCAACTTACTCTGACAACCAACCTGGTGTGCTGATTCAGGTTTACGAGGGTGAGAGAGCAAGAACTCGGGACAACAATTTGCTGGGCAAATTCGAACTTTCTGGCATTCCTCCAGCTCCAAGGGGTGTTCCTCAGATTACTGTCTGTTTCGATATAGATGCTAATGGCATTTTGAATGTCTCTGCTGAAGACAAGACCACTGGCCAAAAGAACAAGATCACAATTACAAATGACAAGGGAAGATTATCCAAGGAAGAAATTGAGAAGATGGTTCAGGAGGCTGAGAAGTACAAATCTGAGGACGAAGAGCACAAAAAGAAGGTTGAAGCAAAGAATGCCTTGGAGAACTATGCTTACAACATGAGGAACACGGTGAAGGACGACCAGATTGGCTCCAAACTCGCTGCAGAAGACAAGAAGAAGATTGAGGACGCAATTGAACAGACTATTCAGTGGTTGGATAACAATCAGCTTGCAGAAGCAGACGAATTCGAGGACAAGATGAAAGAGTTGGAAAGCCTTTGCAATCCCATCATAGCCAAGATGTACCAGGGTGGTGCTGGTGCCGGTGCCGGTGCTCCGGATGCAGGTATGGGTGAAGATGTTCCTCCTGCTGGTGGCAGTGGTGCTGGTCCCAAGATTGAAGAAGTCGATTAAGTTGGTAGAATTAGATTACATATTCTACTAGAACTTCTAATTTTTAAATATGACGTCATGTTTTATATTTTTGTTTGGCGGATATAAATAGTAGTCTATCAGCATCAATTTTCTATTTTTTCCCGGATATGGGTTTCAAATTCTATAGCCAAACATTCACGGCATTTACCAGATTGCTAGGAATTATGAACGTCACTGGATAATAGAAGCCAAGGCTTAACATAAGAGGTAAGTTGGTTTATATTGATTCACTTAAGGAAATAAGCTGGCGTTTTTCACTCCAACTGATACGAGATATATATTAACTGTAAGAGATTCAAAGCAAACAATAGAATAATTTTTAACATGTATCCATCATTTCGCTTCTGTTAAGCAATCTAGAAACCGTTGAACAATTAATGCAAGCTTAAGTCAATAACAACAACTTGCTAAAGCCTATTATAGCCAATTGCATATCTACTTCTGAAGAAAAAAGGAAAAATCTATGGACCATTAACAGTAACAGTAATAGTTTCCAAGCAAATGATAGAATAAACGTTTTATATATATACCCTTCATTTCGCTTCTTTAAAAGCAATGAAGGTAACTGTAGAACGATTAACGCAAGCTTAAGCCAGTGACAAAAACTTGCTAAAACCTATTATAGCCAGCCAATTGCATACCTACTTGTAAAGAAAAAAGAAAAATCAATGGAACACCAAGACAGATCCGGAAAAATGCAAGTTTCATTTCACAGATTTCCTTGATGGAATGAGGTTAGTAAACAATGAAGCACCAACCATCCTTACATGTCACACAAATGCTTCTTTAAGGTCTCCAAGGAGAGGGGCGAAGGCATACATGGACCTCATGTTCTTCTGGTCCTTCACGACTTTTGGGCACAATAATTTCAAGCATTGTTCCTGTTTCATCCCGATATGCTTCTAATTTAGCATCTTCTGGGATGCGTTTCTGAAGGGGAATTTCCCTAATAAATTCCCCTGGAGGGCAATGCTCTGGTGTTGGATCAGTTAGCTTAAATGTTCTATCATGCCTTTTAATGAATGGCATGTTGGCTGTACTAACACAAGATATCTTAACAATCCCATGAGAGTGAGTATTCCTCCAAGTTACTTTCACCCTTTCAAGATCAGCAAAAGGCAGACTGACGATGATCAAGAACCCTTCATTGTCTTCATAAATTGTTTTTGCAGCTGTGACAGGCCCAAAAACTTGCTTCATTACTCCACTAAATTCGTTGATCCATGGAGATTCAACCAGCCGGATTTTTGTATCAAGTGCTCTTTCAGAATGTGAACTATTAGTTATGCAAGAATCATCATCACTCCCACGTTGGAAACAATCCTTTTTCCGCTTTTGACAGGCAGGTGAAACATCCATTCTGTCACCATTGCTGTGATCTGATGGCTGTGTTGACAAATTCAAGCCAGTCCCATTTAGCAATTTTCTTGTGTGGGGATTTCTGCTAGTCTTCAATGAAGGAGGAGGGCGTTCAAGCTCAAATTCTGACTGATTCCTCCACGAACTGAATTCACTTGCTTCAAGAGGGATAGAGAAGTTTATATCACGGCCTGTGAGCTCCATCCACCTCTTCTTCTCTTCCTCATCAAGATTCATGATGTTGGGAGACCGTACAACTTCAATCCCATGAACACATTGTGGGTTAGACAGACCCCTGTAATGCTTTCTCTGCATTCTGTGAGACCGAACAAAACCCTTATCCACATTGAAAGGAAAAGGGCGCTCTCCTTGTCGAGAGTGCCCATTCATATAACTCCTGAGCTGCATCTTGCCCAATGCATTTTCAGGCCTCTCTTTGAAAACCCACATATACATATTCTCCATATCATGCTGAACCAAGAAAGCATCCAGCTGCAAGTCTGATTTCTCATACCCAGAAATGCCTTTAGCATCCCAAACAATCTTACACTTTGATTTCTCATTTAAAACAGGCTTGAAATAGAAAGAGAAGAAGAACCAAGCACCCCATACACTATCAAGCCGCTTAGTGAATTTTTTTGTAGCTTTTGGGATGTGAACAACTGTTTCAGCCTCCCAAATTTGAGGCCCAAGACCAACATCTAAGATATCACATGGATCACTCCAAGCCAGGAGAGGGGGCGTATGTTCAGATGACAACGGAAGATTGATATCTGGCGGCCGAGAAAGTACTGCAGATCGATTGATCTCCCTCTCCAATTCATCATGTGATAAAAAACCTGAATCCATCGACAAAAGTGTGGATGGATGGTAATTCTCAATTGACAAGGCTGTAAGTGAAGCTTCCCCCATATTTGTTTCTTCTTCGCGGGCTTCTGCGGTGCAATTTTGATCTAACTGAAGTAGGAGAAAATCACCTCACAAATATCTCAATATGTCAAAGAAACCCATAAATTATCAATCAATCCACAAAACCACAAAGAGAGTTCACATAAATCTTCATGATCCACTGACACAGAGATCCCCACAAAAAGTACTCAGAAAGATTCATCAAGCAAGTCAGAGAACACCAAACAAGAATAATTTAACATTGTAAGGTCAACCCCAACCTGCAAACAATTAAAAAAAAAAAAATTGTCTCATAAAAAACAAACGTTTAAATTCCATTCAACAAATATATTGAATTCTCAAGGAACCCATCCTTCAGTTTGGTTACTCTAAGAGAGAGAGAGAGAGAGAGAGAGAGAGAGAGAGAAGTTAAGTGCATCTTTTTCTCCTTGTTTTCTTTGTATTTTTGAATTATCCCATGAAAAAAAAAATAAAGAAATCAGCTTTATAAATCCAAATCAATTTGGATTCAACTCAGATAATCAAGGCTTTATTTATTTATATATTTATCTAATTTAGGGTTTCCATATTAAAAATTTAAGATATAAAACTTAAAATTTCCTTTCTTTTTCTCCGCTTTCTCAGCAACCAAACAGCCTAACAGATAAAAAAAAAAATTCCAAAACCCGCAGAACGATCAGAATCTCATAAAACCATTGGAATCTAACGAATAAAGTAGAGATTCGAAGCAATCAAATCAACAACCAAAAATTTAAAGCCCACAAAAAAATTACCCAAAAAGAAAGGCTTCTGAATCAAGAGAAACAGAGAGACTCGACAGCCGGATCCCCAATTGAGCGATTGAAAGAGAAGTAGGCTGGGTAAAAGAAAGTCCGTTTAAAGAGACGGTGTTGCAGAAAACACCTACACCAGTCACGCACACATTGTTGTAATTATGAGATTACATCACATCTTCCAAAGGAAATTGTTATAAAATAAGTGGCAAGAAGAGACAATCGTTGAAATTGATGGTGTCTTATTAGGAACACACAACACAACACAACATTGCTTATTAAAAGGCAAAAATTTCGTCAAATTATTTAGGTCAATTCACTTATCAATAATACATTACATTCATTAAGCCCAAAAGCACTTATTCTCCAAGAAAATTTTATTTTATTAATAATATTAAAAAATATATATTTTATTATATGTTTTTTAAAATTTTTAAAATTTATAATTTTATTCTATCTAAAATTTTTTAATTTAAAAAAATTACAGTTTTTTCTCTAAACTTAAAAGCTTTTCTTCTATCCTTCGGATCATCATCTTCGATAATGACGACTTCTCCTCTTTAGATCTCTCCGGAGTAAGTTAAAATTATGTGATAAGTTGGGCGAAAAATAATCCTTACCAATTACTTTGCTTGGATTGGATTGAGGTCTGCTTCTTCTAGTGCCATCAAAGTGATAAGCGATTGGTACTGTGCGAACAATTATTTATATTTATTTCGAGATTCGTCCTTGCACTTTTCATATTTTTACGTTTTCCATTGAAATAGTCGAAGATGAAAAACAATTTGGTGAAGGTTTGGAAGGAATGTGGTGGTGGCATGTGCATCATCATCATCAGTTGTCACTGCACCACATCTGCACGGCACTGTCTCCTTTTTCTAGGCAAAAGCCAAATTTGATTTTAATTAAAAAGAGAAGCAATCATCTAAGTGATTAATATTATTAAATATTCAACAACTTCAAAACATGGAGCTTTCTCTTGTGATATAGATAGTTATATATTATTAATATAGATTATTATTTTTTAAATAAATAATAATATAATATAATATAATATAATATAATATAATATAATATAATATAATACTTGGTGCATAATAAATAAAATTAGGTTTCTAACAACCATGATTTGAGCAATTATGTGAACTTTACTAGCTCCATTCACTATGAGAATTATTATTATATTAAACAAACCATATGAGCCAGCCAGCCCCATTAAGGTTGATATTGGCCTTATATGTCATTTTCTTCACACAAAAAAAATATATATATAAATTTACTTATGTAATGTCAGAAGAAGCAGGAGTCCCAGATCTCACCTGCAGAAATGTGCATGAATGTTCTTTGGAAATTAAAAAAGTTATCCCAAATAAGAATTTTGTATAAAACAGTACATGTGCTTTTTTATTAGGTAGGATTTAGGAACATAATAACTCTCACAAGGCAAGGCAAGGCAAGGCAAGGCAATGCTCTTCATTTGCCTCAACTTTTCTGTTGGGTTTCAGGTCTTTCTCTAGTCCCATTTTAGTGATAAGTGATGGTGATCTGTGAACAATAATTTTTATTTATTTCAAGATTCCTCCTCTCACTTTTCTGTTAGGGAAGTGAAAAAACGAGGCTGGATAATTTGATAATTTTTTTTTTTTTTTTACTTCCGACTGAAGGGTGACCCCACTTCATACACTTTTTTAATATAGAGTAAATTAAATTTTAGATTTTAATTTTATAATTAATTATTATATAAAAAAAATTAAAGTTTAATGTTCATATAGATTTGTTGAGTTTTGTATCCAAAATCTTGATTTTGAAAATCCCAAGCTAGTATCACTCAAATTACTTTTTAGGGTTCCATCAAATCACTATTACTAATAATAGATTTTAATTTTTTATTATCTGACAAATATAATAATAAAAAAATTAATTACTAAAAAGTCAAAAGATTTATTATCATCTAAGGTTTAGTTCATTGTGAAACTTTTACTTGTTCAGTTTTAAAAACTCAAATATCCACTTATCAACTGTTAAAATAAAAAAAAATTTGTTAATATTAAAAATATAGTTTTTATTTAACCCGTAATTAAAAAAATAAAATTTTATTCACCTTTTTCATCTTAATTTTAGATATTGATAATTTTTTTTTTAATATAATTTTGAAAACTTACTTTTTCCCCCTAAAGTTTATTTTTGTCTTCCTTCTCCGATGATCAGACTTACATTGAAACCGTCTTTAACATATCTTCTTTCTTTGTCGACGCTCTCTTACTTTGAAGTCGGTAAAATGTCAAAGACGAATCGATAAAATCGACTGAAGAAGATGAGGAGTTGAAGTCAAGCAAAGACAAAGAGCTGAAGTCAGGTGTTTGAAAACGAAGATGAAGAGCAGATGACATTTTTTCTTTGACAATCGGTTTTAAACTAAGATGGGGAAAGTAGATAATTTTTTTTAAAAATTTTGGTTAAATAACTATTATACTCTCGATACTAATAAATTTTTTAAAATTTTAACATTTGATAAATAGATATTTAAATTTTTAAAAATTAACAAGAAAAAATTTAATGATAGACTAAACTTTTGGTTGGGAATAGGTCTTTGGCCTTATTTAAAATAATGTTTAACTAGAACCAAGACCCACTCAAGGCGTTGAAGACCAAGAATAATCAGTGCAAGTTTCATAAACGGTGCGGTAGTTTGTATGTATATTCAGCAGCGGTGCATGTGCATGATCAAAAATGGTATTTTGTGGATGAGGAGCAGCGGTTGCCTTGTTTGTTTGTCTAATGCTACTTTAAGCTCTCAGTTATCACTGCACCACATCTGCACTCTCTCCTTCTTCCAGGCAAGAACTGAATTCGATTTTTGCAGTAGTTTAATGAAAAAGTAAAGCAATTAGCTATGTGATTAACATTAAACATTCAACAATTTCAAATCATGAGCCTTAAACTTATAATATAAACAATTATGTGAACTTAACTAGCTCCATTCACTGTGAGATTTATATTAAACAAACCATATGAGCCATTAAGGTTGAAGTTGGCCTTATATGGTTCATGCCACATGTCCGTTTCTTCACAAAAAAAATAAAATAAAATAAAATTGAGATGGTGCTCTTAGTCATATAATGTCAGAAGAAGCACAGGTCCCAGATACCACCTGCTTTTATTCCATAATTTTATAATATCAAAACGAAACATCATCAAATCTAATGTACATGGATGTTCTTTGGAAATTTCAAAATAGATATCCCATATTTTCCCAAATAAGCAATTTGCATTGTTATGTGGGCATGTAATGATTCTGATTAGACAGTGCTCTTCTTGCAATTTTCGTGGCTGCCATATTGTTTTAACTTGTTTATTAAGGACTTAATTGACCAATATTGCTAATCACTTTCTATATTGGAAGATGAAGGTGGCGACTTATCTGGTAATCCCAGAGTATCAGTAATTGTGGTAGGCCCTGGAGCGGCTGCATTTGTGATTGCAATCTACCGTTGCTTCGTGCAAGTGTCACTTTGCTCTGCCGAGACCACTAGAACCCAAAACTTCTATGCCTAGGAATGAATTTTAGCTAAACTACTTCGAACTTAAATGCACGTTTGGTTAGTAAGAGTTGAACTTAAGGTGGAACTCCGGCTCAATAATCAGTGTAAATTGTATAGTTTATTAATGATTTAACTATTTGATACTGATGTTTATCTCCCTCACATTATTGTTTACATATTTAATGTTGTTGTTCATTTCATTGATATTACTATTTATCAATTCAAATGAATTCGAAATTTAATTAAATAATCTAAATTCAAATAAACCTTTATTCAAACTAAACTTAGCTTCAATCCATCTCTATTTTAGTTCAATGACATCAAGACGGCAAGCAATTTTGCGGAACTCAGCAGCCAAGTTCATCTAGGCCCATAAATACCGCAAAGGTAATGGGGGCTTCGTGGGCGACGACAGCCTTTATTCTGTGCCTGTGCGAATTTGGAGAGGGCAAAGAAGCAGGCACATTGCCTGGATGTTCGCTTTATTCTCACTCAAATTGCCCTATGCATTTGGGTTCGGACCAAGACCCTATTTGGGTTGTGCATTTGGAGACAGAGACTCCAAAGGACCGGGCCTTGGGGGCAGGCGGGGCTCCATTGTCAGGTCTGATTCGGGAGATGCCAAAATTTAACTTTAGTAGCTAACTCATCTTCTTTTGTAAAATGGAATCTACACAATAAACAATCAAGTAAGTTAGAAAATTTGGTCAATTTTTAATCATCCACCACTTTTATCACAATCCTGGCCGGTCCTATACTCCTTCCTATAAGTTCCAATGCCTTGACTTCTAAACATTCAACATTCTTCTTATCAACAATGGCTAACAATTTCTCACGAGTTCCCAGTTTCAATTTCAATGCAATCCTTGTAGCCATTATCGTCATTGCCACAGCCGGTGCACTGCTAGTAATCTACCATTTCATCATCCGCTGTTGCACCAGAGGGCAAACCCTCTTCTCGCATCAGCAGATGCCGCAAAACTCACTGTCTCTTGCCGACCATTTCCATCAAAACTTGCCACCAAACAGCTTGGAAGATTCAATCACTGAGCTCATCCCCACTTGCAAGTTCACCAAAGACATTGGGCTGGCGTCAAATTCTGAAGATGTTACTTGCGCAATTTGCTTATGCGAGTTTAACGACGGTGAGGCCATCAGGGTTTTGCCTGAATGTTTGCATTCATTTCACGTTCATTGTATTGATATGTGGCTTTATTCTCACTCGAATTGCCCGATCTGCCGCGCCGATACGCCGGTTCATGATCTTCACATTGTTGCCGGGTTTCATGCGAATAGTAGCATGGGAAACATCATAAGCCGGTGAGCAATTCTATTTTGTTTTTTTATTTATTGTTATTGTCCCATCAATACTGTCGAAATAAAATTTTGATTCTATCAGAAGCACAATGAGAGGTTGTTTATTATTATTATTCATTATTTTCATTTTGTTTTGTACAGGTAGTGATGAGAGGCCGTCTTGCACTACGATTAAATAATTTTTTCTTTATATTTTGAGTTTAAAAGGTTACTTTGTTTACAAACGTGAGAACGTTTGGTTTGAATAATATTTTATTATCAAAATAATAAAATTATTTTAAAAATAGATTATTAAAAAAATTATTAGGTATAAATGATTACTACGTTTAATAAAATTTGATAAAAATAAATAATATAAATAATTAATGTATTTGGTTAACAATAATAAAAAAATACTAGTAAATTATTTTACTTAAATTTCTTTGAATATAATTATTTTTAAATATTTTTTATATTAATTAAAAATAAATTTATTTTTATCTTACAAAATTAATAAATAATAATATAATTATAATAAAACTAAAATTACCTTAGTAATATTTTAATATCTAAGGTAAAGATGGTAATCAGATTACCACCTATATTATTTACTACGTTAATATTACTAATAGAAGATTACTATAATATTTTATTATTGATACATCAAATAAGGTAATATAAGTAATAAAAGATAAATTATCAAAGTAATATTTAAAACACTCCAACCAAACGGCTTCTAAATGTCATCAGTTGTCATGACTAGTAAAATTTGGCCAAGAAAGAGTTTTAGTAGAAACTTAATCAATTTCATATGCATATTAAGGTGGTTTGGATATGCACAATTTGTCGTATTAAGCCAATAAAATAAAATAAAAACTAAGTAGATGAAGGAAATTACATGAATGCCCTTTTCCGAGAGGAGAATTTTTAATATTCTCCCCTTCAAGAAGAACATTACACTAAACCTTCAAATTGCGTACTTGAATTGGGGGTAAGTGTCTATGTTGTCGGAAATATGGGGTTATTGTAACCTTAATTCAATTGGGGGTTCACATAATATTTAATAAGACACCTAATTCCCATAAAAATTAAATGTACCCCCTAGTTCATATAATGGTTATTGAATTGGGGGAATACGTGTGAACTGTTGATATATAGTCGACATTATATATTTTTGTCAATTTCTGCAAAAATTACATCAATCTCATGCAAATACATTTCTATTTTTTCCAATCCCAACAATATTTGCATGTTAATAACTAAAACAATAATATCAAAATTCCTTAGATTGTGTAAATTACATTTTTAAAAGTCCAAATTCAAACACGGTAAAAAAATTAATACTTAAAGGGTAAAATATTAATTTTACTTTTCAAATATCTATAAAAAATTTTACATATCTAAACTTAATATTTTAAATATGATATTTTGATTTTTTCATAAGTTTGAAATATGTAATTTAGTTCTTGAAATTTCGGAAACCCTAATTGTCATCCTAAATAACCACAACCCATATTTTATTTCTCAAACCTCACAAACTATGCATGTCAACAACCACACAAGATTTCATTAACATATTGTAGGATTTGATATTTAGAGTGGGTCGATAGTATATTGATGGAGTTTATGGGCTTACTATTATAGATTGTGTGAGATTCATTCATTGATTTGAAGATCTCGTCGGTTTATCAATTTGACAATAATTGTGATTTGTGAATATGTTTGTTGTAGATCATGTGAGATCAATTCATTAACTTGAAGATTTTATCATAAACATTTTGATATCCGAGAAGATGTAGGGATAAAGATTTTGTTGTCAACATTGGAAGGGAAAAATAATAACCCATCATTACAACCACATGTAAATACTTGAAACAAATAGGAATAATTTGTCTCTAATCTAATTCTATACATTTTTATAGGAGGATGGCTTGCGGGTGGTGGCATTAGTGGTTAAGGGGGCTAACTAAACAATCTAAAAAATAGAGGGTGAATGTGAAAGAAAAGAAGGAAAAGACTTATGTTGATAAAAATATGGTATCTATTTTTTTTTATTTTATTAATTTAAGGTGACATGATAATTTTTAAAAATAAAATAATTATAGATAATATTATAATTTAATTTTTGAAAAATTAAATTAAATGTTCTAAATTCATATGCGCAAAGCAAAAAACTCCAATATTATTTATAAAAAGTCAAAATACCCACTCACGGGGCATTGTTAACCGGAGATGTAATGTTCACCGGAATTGCACTATTCACCCAGGTTTTTTTTTGGGAAATTAAATTAATTACCAAAAAAACAATATGTCTAAAGTAATAACAATTAAGTCGACACTTTTTCTAATACAAAACCCTTACACAAATTTATTCAAAATACTTAAGAATCAATTCGTATAATTAATTATACAAACACTCAAGAATCAACCCAATAATTTAAAAAATATATATTTTTAATAAAATAAAATTAAGTTAGAGTATACCCACTCATGAGCTACTGTTCACCCAAATTGGATTATTCACTATTCACATGTGAATTGTACTTTTTAACTCACAAATTCACTGTATAGGTAAAAAAATAACAAAATATTTATGAAAATATAAATAACGAAATATTTATGAAAATATAAATTATATGTCTTATTACTTATTAAAAATTTCATCAAATATAATTATATAAATAAATATATATATTAAAAAAATATGGTTTGATTCAATTTGATAATTATACAAATGAGATATTATTTACTCGCAAATTCAGAACAACTTTTCTTCAGTGATTTGTCTAATTTGAAAAAAAAAAGGTAAAAGAGGTTATTTTATCATTTCTTATCATGTTTTATTCATTTTAGTATTGAGATTTACATGATTAAAAGAAAATTTAGTTGGTTTTTATGTTAGAGTTTTTGGATTATACAATTGATTATATGAGTTGATTTTTGAGTGTTTTGGATGAATTTGTTACAGGGTTTTGTGTTATGATATATGTAAATCTGATTTTTGTTGCTTTTGATATATTATTTTTGGATAATTAATTTAATTTTTCAAAAAGAAACCCAGATAAATAGTATCTCATGAGCGGATATTTTGGTTTTAAATAAATAATATTGAGTAGTTTTGCTCTCACTATACGAATTTAGGTCATTTAATTTAATTTTTTTAACACAATATATATATTTTAATTTTGAATAGAAAAATGTAATTTTTGTTGCAATACTGACGAAAATAATTTTGGTCCAACAGTTGGGTGGGATAATGTGATTCACTCAAACTAACGAGACGTTTTTCCTCAATTGCCTCAGTTCTACTTGCTTTCTGCTTAACAGCACTTTGTTTTCAGATCATTGTTTTTTGTATTTATCGAGTACCACTCTAGTGAAACTTGTGGTTTGTGTTTCATTATTTGAGGCAAAATATTTGAAGTGTAAATATATCCAGTTCATCAAAATGAGCGGTTTAGACTTTAGCTCATGTGGGTTTATCTTCAAAAGCTTACTAATCATGCTTCATCTTCATCATTTGATAATGTGATTTTCAGAGAAATAAAGAAGCTTTCTTAGATATTTGCAAATAAAGTTGGAATGAATATACTAAAAACCTCTTTGATTGAAGAGAGAACCAGTAAGCTTTGATATTCTCTTGCAGTTCTAGTCAAGTTCATCACTTTGGTTCTTGGTCTTGGGCTCTTTTCAGTGAAGATCGAGGCTTTTCAGTGGAAAAAGTTGCTATTTACAAGTAAGTTTGTTTTTGGCTAAGTTTGATTGTCTTGAGTAGTTTGCTAAGTTGTTTACTAGTGAGATTTTGAGTAAAGATGAAATCTTTGAGTGGTGTCGGAGTTGGGTTGAGTGTTATTTTTGGTTGCCTTGTGTTGGCTTTAGTTGCTGAGCTTTACTATTTGCTATGGTGGAAGAAGAGGCTCACTGGTAGAGAGATAGAAAATGATTATAGCAACCCGGCAAGAGAATTTTTATCCATGTTTTGTTGGAGAAAGCCATCTAACTCTCTGAGACATTCAGCTTTGAATCCCCAAGAACGAGAAGTGTGTTCTTCTCTGAGAATTAATGATACCCTTGTTCAAGAACCTTACTCAAATAACAATGATTTCTTGCTTAAGCCTTTTGGCGATGATAATATAGATACAGACCTTATGAGGCTGCACAATCTTTCAGGGCCACCAAGATTTCTCTTCACAATTATTGAAGAAACAAAGGAGGATCTTGAATCTGAAGATGGCAAGTCTATAAGTGATAACAAGAGCAGAAAATGTTCAAGAAATAGAAGCTTAAGTGATTTACTTCTCACAGTGGAGACTCCATATTTAACCCCTCTTGCTTCTCCATCACTTTTCACTCCACCACTTACTCCTATGAACTCTTCCTACTACCAACATGGATTCAACCCTCTCTTTGAATCATCCACAGATTTTGAGTTCAATAAGATAAGGTCATCCCCTCCTCCAAAGTTCAAGTTTTTGCAAGATGCTGAGGAGAAACTTTACAGAAGGAAAATATTAGAATCTGAGAAGAAGGCTCATAAGACTGAAGGGTCAGTTCAAGAAAATGGAACCAAATCTCCTAGTTCAAATTTTCTCAAAGATGAGGAAGATGGATCCTTCATCACAATCATTGTTGATAGAAACAAAGAAAGAGAGCTCAATAATCATCATTGTAATCAACTTTCTCAGTTTCATTCAAGCTCTTCACAGGTACTTCCACTTGCATCTTCGCCTACAACATTTAGATCATCAGCAGCCAAGAAGAATTGATTCCGTTTGAGTTTTACATATTTTCTTTAGGGATTGTTTGGGGATGAATTTATAGATTAATCTAAATCATCTACAAAGCCCTTGTAAAATGTATCTTGTAGTATTTATTTTTAATTTTTATCTTGAATTAGAGGAGACAACATTCTCTGCAACATGGTGTTGAGAGTGTGTGGTCTAGTGAAAGTAAAAGTGGAGGACCTGTGGGGTTATTTGTTGTATTCAATCTCCATGTCTCCTGAGCTGTCTGAGACCTGTAATCATTCTTGTGAGTGATGGTACCACTGATTTCTTGTCCATTCATACACTTTTTTTCCCCTTTCTTTTCTTTTCTCTCCATACGTATGACACGCAAAGACATACACACGTAAAAAAATTTCCCTTGATCCACTTTCCCTTTTATTGGAAGCCTACCAGACTTTATGTTAAAAAATGTTTTGGACCGTCTGATCAACACCTGACAAAGGTGAAAAAAAGTGAAAATGAGAGTTTTCTCTGTATGTGAATGTGGTGGGTAAGGGAGATAGACAGCGTTGGGGTTTTGGGTTTTTTCCTAAACAACAAAAGGTATTAATTCGCCCGTGAAAATGTCTCGTGGGGATAGAGCGCCTGCCCACCTTCAAGAATCATTACAGCCATTTGCTTTCTTTTCTCAGATCTTTGTCATGTGGAAAATCTTAAGGTGACCTGCCTTATAATCATGAGTTCTAATGCTAAATGTAACTAACTGTTTAAACTGACCTTAGTAAGTTTTTTTTTTTTGTTTAAAGAGTTCAATCTTAAAACATTATTAGAAGAAATGATTTGAAAAACTTATCATGTGATTGTAAACTAAGAATCAAGCCAAATGGACCATCATATGACTGTATAAACAGTATCACTTGTAAGTATATACATAAATAATATTTTGAATGAATAGGGATTGATTGCAGAATAAGACATTGAAGGGAAAAAACCAGGTAAAACAAAAAAAGCCACCAAGCATCGGCAGACTTGGCTGTTCAATGTGCAGGCCTTTGCCTTCTTCTGGTTCATGCCACTCCAATCCTCCAACATCTGATACATGGCAGCTAATAATACATGAATTTGCTACACTGATATTTCACTTAAACCGAAAATCAAGTTAAAATGCTAGACAAGGGACTCCCATTGAGAGTCAAAACCTGCAGGCACATTAAACAAGACAACTGATATCAGAAAACATAAAGAAATAAATGTAGAATGGTAAAAGAAAATTCATAATTAAATAAATAATACTTAAATAAATACTAACTTTAATATATAAAAACATTTAATTAGGATTATGGTAAACTGGTAAAAAAATTAAATGAAAATAAATATTTAAATATAAAATAATTTCATAACTTCTTATAATAGTGCCATCTATACTTCTGATGATTTGATCAAAACTTTAAATATATGTCACCTATACTTCTAGTGACTTAATTATAATTTTAATAAATTTAAAATATTTTTGATATTTGGCAAATTAAGATTCTAAATAACATGCTGTGAAACCTAAAAATTTTTTGAAAATTTTAAATACACTTTAAAATTGTAATTTAAATTCATATAATCAGTTTATAAACAAAAAATTTCAAGTTTTATAAAATTTGATTACTAGCTAAAATAAAATTATTAACAACGATTTTCACTATCAAAATAATCAAATCAAGACTAATACTAATGTTACAAATAAAGTTTGGAAATAATTTTTTTTATACTCTACAAATAAACATTTTATTATCATGTTCTAATTAAAAGAGGTTAGAGATGGTAATTTCAATTTGAATTTAGGGTACTTAACTTTTTTCGACCATAACAGATAGGTGATTTTCTAATAGAATCGGGGACAAAGATAAAGATGAAAAACATCTTCACAATTAAGGACAGGTAGAGGACGAAAATATATGTTGTCCTTGTCTCCACCTTCGCACCTTTATATTAATATCTTCATTTATATTTTTATTGTACATATTAAGATGATTAACATATATTATTTATGATATTTAAAATAAGTTGGTTTAATTTTAGTTAATTTTATTATTTAATATATTTATATTATATTTAGAAAATACGAAGAAAAGATTTTTTTCAACAGATACAGAGATAGAGAGAAATTTTTTTTTTTGGGTAAGAGATAAAAAAGGAGCTTTTTACTGCAAAAAAACAGATAAAAAATTATTGTTATCCTCGTAATAAAAATTGAGGCAAAAAATAAGATATTTGACCCTACTTCTCCCGTTGATATCCCCAAAAGAGGTTATTTTGAAAAGTCCAGTTTTAATTGTGGTTAATTTTACAAAGAGAAAACCTTGTTCAAAAACCATAGTGGTGACGTGGCCCTCAATGCGAGCCACTTCCAACAGTTAAACAAATAACAGAGTTTGGAGGAGTAATTTCGTCGAACATTTGGCGTCAGTCGGAAAATAGGATGAAAACCAACAAGGCAACCGTCTTAACACTAGCTGAGAAATGCAAGGTCTGTGCTTACCTCTCAAAAATGTTATTCGGCTTAGCTAGTTTAAACTTTCACTATGTTAATTACTCAAAGATTAAGTTTAAAATTCATTGCAGAACATACTGGCGGCGAATTGGCAGGGTCAACTCAATACCATCAAAGCTGATGCCAAAGGAAGGTACCCGGTTTTGTTTCAACCCTTCGGTTTTTCTGTCTTGAATTTTACTTGTTCTGAGAAAATTAAGAAAAACTAAACAAGTTTTCAGATTTGTGTTGTTGAATTTGTTGAGCTTGAAGCAAGCATGAGATTATTTGGCATAGTTGGGAATGAGCTTAGTATTTAGAAAGCAGAGAGAAATACTAAAGTAGCAAATTTAATACATGGGTTTCTAGTTTTGCCTTTATTTGTTATGTTTTTTGAGCAAGCAAATGGATAGCTTGTTGAAATCTGATAAAAGTATACATTGCACTCTGCATGATTGATTGATTTAGCAAAGAAGACATATACACCTCAAAAGTCAAGTACATAATAAAGCGGGGAAGACCATACCTCTGGGTACCCGAAAAGGAGCTTCATAACGTGGTATGGCTTCTCTCTGTGCTGTTGTTTTGTTTTTCGTTTTTTGTTTTATTTTTTTCATAAATATACTTTTTTCATGTTCAAATCTATGTTTAACTGACAATCTTGAATTTTTCTTGACAAATATTTAGCAAAATGTTTGGATTCAATATGGAAATATAGTCATATATATGGACATGTTCAATGAACAAACCTGCAAAATCTCCTGTACTCTCTATACACTGTTTGGTTACTAAATTTTTCTTCAAACTTTTGGTTACTTTACCCTTTTTTGTTTTGATGCAGAATACAATTATTGATGAACGTGGTTCATTAGCAGTTGCTAGTCCTTTCCCAGGTCCTCTGGCTAAGTTACTTAGATCAATTAAAAAGGTTGGTGTTGATTTACTTTGTTCGTTATGCAAGATGTTGCTATATACTCACAAAAATTCTTTCCCCCTCCCTCTCTCGCTCCTATGCTATTTCAATCCTGTGAGAAAACTTCCTTTCAAAAGATACCATGTACTGTTGATATTGTATCCTTGCTTGTATAATAGTAAATAATTGAATTGTTGAATTAGTTTACCTGAGACAAGACAAAGTAATGGTCTACCTTAGTTGAATTTTGCTCATGATGCAGTTACCAACTCGAGTTGCTTTAAGTGGTGATGTAGTGCCTCTTAAAAATGAAAAGGTAAGCTACCTAAACATGACTTGAAACTCATGCTTGAATTGAACTAGATTTTTCAAGTCAATATGTAGATTCTAATTGTATGGATACCAGCATATGAAGGTGTATTATATTATACAATTTAATGTGCTGATTCTTGCCTTGTTTTATGATTACTGTGGTTAGAATAGATTGATTGTATCTGTATTTTTCTTGTTATAGGCCCAATTAGCTTCAGAAAGTCTTAAAGAAATCATTCTGTCTGAACAACGGGTGATCAGGGAATCCAGTTATACAGTTTCTGGTGTATTAAGTTCTTCTAACTTTATTACTGCTTCTCGAAGCGAAAATCTCAAGGAGCTAATCAATGAGGGAGAAAAATATGTGATTTATAAGTTTAATTTAAGGTAAAATCCATATGTGTGGACCAATTTCATCTGCTAATCTTTCTTTGCTCTCTGATCTGAATGTAAAAATATTTATCATTTATTTGTCTTTTATTTTGTTTTATCTTGAGAATCTATGTATTTGATTTTTTCTGGTTAAGTTGATATCACATTCTAGAAAATGTATTTGATTTTTTTCTGGTTAAGCTGATATCAAATTCTCGAAAAGGTATTTGATTTTTTCTGGGTAAATTTATCATATCTGGTTAAATTTATGAATACATGTAGTTGGTGACTGCAAAATTGAACATATTGTCAATAGCATATTGGCAAGAGTTCTCAAATAGTACACTTAATCCATTGATAACTTTCTGGAGAAATTTAAACTTTTGTGCTTCAACTTGTGGACAATTTTTTTGGCAAAAAAGAAAAAGCTGAACTAAGGAATCCAATATGTTGATGCAAATCTGACAGAAGTTCTTCATTTTTCAGTTCATGCATGTTTATTGATGGCAATGGGCGCAATCATGCAGTAGACTTGAAAGATGTTGAAACATGTAAAGCTGATCTGATAGGTAAGAACTGTTTCATAAAGTATTATCGATGTCTTCAGCAGAGTGGAATACCTATTGTCTTGGAGGTTATACTTTTTGACATTTACTAATAGAATTACATCTTGAATTTTGTTCACTTGCAGCACCTCTTTCTGCTAATCTAATCGATGGCATCAACCAAAGTGAAGCAAGGCGTAGGGCGTTGGTGCTTTTTTGTTTCGTGTACGCAAATACAAATGCAAGAGTAAGACACTTACCTAATTTATTAGTAAGCACTTGTTCAATCAATATAAGCTTCACAAGTACGAATGAAAACAGGTTTTATCTACCAAAATCATAGATGTTTGAAATATTGCAGTTGTGCTTTAGCTTCCAAATGTTATTCTCCTACTGTCAATGATGCCTTTATGCTCTCTGGTTATCACAATGGAGTTTCAAACTTGCTTTAATCTATATTTCTGAATATTGCATGGTGTGAAGGATGCATTTATGCTCTCTGTTGACCGTAAAGGATTTGACGTGCTGGGAAAGGTTCCTAATCTGGTAACTAAGGATGGAATTGGTGAATTTCAGTGGAAAGAGTTCAGGTTCACATTTAAAGAAGAGGCTTTCGATGTTGAAAGTTTTTGCCGTCAACTAGTGGAAATGGAAGAAGAGGTTGTCAAAAAGGTTTCAAACTACAGCGGTCTTTGATAATATACACATAGTACATCTATTTGTTTTGGTTCTTACAGTTAATCTTAAGGTTGTTTTGACAATTTGATATTGGTTATGCATAACGTAGTATTTGCTTTCACATTTTCTATTCCTGTATACCCACTACTAACTTTTGATAAATGATATGAAATGAATGGTAAAAGAAGGCAAACAAGATATCTGATTTGACTTAAATACATTAGTGCTATCTTTCGTAAAGATAACACGAAAAATGGGGAAGGAATTCGCATAAAATTGAAAAACTTTAAAAAAGTTGGAAGCTTAGTCAAGTTCCTCAATCTTGGGTTCCACCAGCAGGAGCATCGTCGTCCATGCCTCCACCCATGTTAGCACCAGCGCCTTGATACATCTTGGCGATAATTGGACTCCAGAGATGAAGACTATTGTCTTTGTCGAGATGTCACTGCAGAGAGAGACTTGATGACCTTCGGCGACAGAGAAAGAGAAATAGTGACTGGTTTCTGACATTAGAGAAGTTCGATAAAAATGAAACCTACAAAGAGAAAATATAAATTTTTAAAATTTAATTATAAATTAAAATATTAATTTAAAAAAAATTAATATTTTTTATTATTTTTAATATATATAATTAAATGATAATTTTATTATTAAAATTAATTAAATATATTAATTTTAATAATTTATAAATGAGAGTTAGAGTTCCCATATTTAATTGGTGGTAGCACGTTGGGTTTTTAATAAACCTTTGGTGTGGGAAAAAGCGTTTTGGCCTTTTTAAAAAAAAAAAAAAAATTAAGAAAACGTTATTTGGTTTAAAATTGAACACGTGGAGATCGTATGAACTGAGCCATTCTCTCCGCTAAAGTAGAATTGGGCCTTGGTGGGCCGAATTCAGTACGCATTAGATATGGCCTTGGTGAGCCATGAACTATTTTTTAGCCGAATTTTATGATTGGAAGATATGTTAATAATGTTCTTTTAATTGGAGATTTGATTGAGACAGTATATATTGATATTACACAACTTGCCAGGTATATCAATCCTGAATTTACTGATGATGTGTATGCTAGAAAAAGTTTTATATGGACAAGCTCCTCCAGCCAAAGAGGATGTTTGATTCAAAGTAATCAAATATTATTTCAATAATTTATTTTTTAATATTAAAATTATTTTATTTAATTTATCAGGTGGTAAAAAATTTTGATAATCTTATATTATCAATAGTGATATAACAAGTAATATATGAGGGTATGAGATTACCATATTCACCTTATGTATTAAAAAATTATCAAAATAATCTTGATTTTGTTATAATTCTATCCTTAAAAAAAATTACCTTTTTTTTCAATTGATATAATAATAACATAAATAATATTTTAGAATAATTATTAAGAATAATCTTTATGATATTTAAATAAAATAATATCTTAATATTCTTTTATTATATTCAACTAAACATAATAATTATTCATAATTATTAATTTTTATATAAATATATTTTTTTTTTAATAATAAAATATTATTTGAATAAAAAATACTAAAAGAAACTTTGCTAACTTTGGGATTTGAAAAATCTATAAGAGATATTAACAACGTATTTCTTTGTCACTTTATTAATAAAGTAAATCACTAGTTGACATCACTTTACAATCTTCAATATTGTCACTCAAAGAACCAGTCTCAATTGTAGTTTGAGTAGTTGATAAAAAGGTACTTGCTTTCTCACAAGCAGTTCTAAGTCCCTATAAATTTCTTTGGTTACCAGTCATATAGTTTTGGCCATAAGCCTGAGGTGGGTGGGAAAATATTATTTACTCAATAATATGGTTTATCTATATCTACAATTTTTCCCATCCAACTATAAAGCCCATCAGAAATTGGGCTGTTAATCCAACAATCCAACTGGGTTGATGCCTATTCCATGCTATCCCATCATCGCCTAAATCAACGGCAATGAAGGACCCTAATAGCATTGAACGGGCCCATTCAGCCCGACAACATTCTGATATAACTTCCATCTCTGGTGTGAAAGCTGGCACAATGAACTACAAAGCTGAGAGAGCTGGACCACCACCACCACCACCTCCACCGTATTCATCCTCTTAAAAAGCAACTTTAATTAATTGGAGTGATGTTGAAGTTGAATCCCACTCCTAAATAAATATTTTGGACTGTCCCTTGAGGATCTTCATGGGAAATGCACGTGAGCTCTATTATAACTCAATTAATTACTGGGGATAGCTCCAAAACTTAAGTGTCTTTTTTTAATCTTTCGTCTTCTGTATATCATCTGACCAGAGCCAGAGAAGGAAAGAAAGAGAGATGTGGGAAGGGAAGGTGACAGCAAGATAACAAATTAAAATGATAATGGGTGGCAAAAGCTGCAAAGCCAAGCTTCCTTTCCAACTATGTACAAGAAGGCTCTTCTCTTTATGCATGAAAATGAGTTAAACACATGTTCTGCCACACATTTATTAGATAGGGGAATTAGATTCCGACACCACTAACCTTAAAAAAATTTCACCTCTTTGCTTAAATTACATGATCTTTATAATTATTATATTTTGTCAGATTCAATTCATCTCTGTGTGGTAAGTTGCATGCATGATCTCTCTTAAAAAATATAAACAATTCTTCCTATAATTCCTTCAGTGCAGACAGTTTTTTTGCGACTGTGAAACCTTGCCCTCATTCGGGTTTTGTAGTTACGAGTCTTCGAAGAAGCATTGGAAAAGCTTTCAGTGATTAATAATACAATATCTTGTAGGCTATAGCTTTGTTAAATTTGGCTAAGTAGCTAGCACTTTCACCATAATTTTTATTTTTTATTAATTTGATACTTTTATGGTGTAAAAAGCCACCACAAAGCCAAAAGATTAGGTTCAATTATGTTGAATTGTCTACTGTGAGGTAAAAGAATATTGGGCAAATTTTGAAATATAAGGAATCCATAGGACAAAACATCTATGAAGATTGAAGCCTTTCACAAACAATTGTCTATGAATTAAGGAGCATAACTTCATAATTATATATTTATATGCATGAGACTGAGATCATTAATTAAGTTATCATTAATTAAGATCAAGCTGTAGATAATTGATGATTATGGAATCCATGGCTCCACCTGTTTAACAGTGAAAAAGCAAAGCGATAGTACATTATCCAAGGCCTCACTTTTCAGAGCACATGCATAACTGCTACTAAGGTAGAACCCTAAAAAACAAAAGATTCTTCTGTTCCTGGTGTCTGTGCTCAATTATTTTGCGATGACTATTCCATTATGACCTCACATATATGTTGAAAGTAATCAACAGATTAATCACTTTATATCTCACACCCTTTCTCTCTTTCTCTAGGAAGACCGGTTCACTAATGGAGAGTGAATCAAAAAAGTTCTTTTGTCCAAATACAAATAACATATTATTTTGATTAAGACTATGTACATAGCATTATATATGGTGATTTTTATATCTCAAATGACAAAAATATTTATCATGCTTTCGATATAACAATTGGTCCAAACTGGGGCAAGATCAATAGACACATGCAGCACACCTAGAAGATGGTGTTTGGACCACTGCTTCTTTGAAAATGCATGGAATTCCTTTTTCCTTTCAGACTTACAGTTTATCCGTAAACATCACCACTGTTTTCTTCTTTTCGAACAGCTATATCTACCTATAAAATATGGGTCAGATAGTTTTAACGTTAAATCTGAATGTTGAATTTTCTCATGCTTAGCGCCATGTGTACAGTTAATGGTTGCGTCGTCGAAACTTAAGAATCTTTGTTTCTTCAATTTATAATACAGATGAATAAAACGTTTTAATTGGATATAGAAACTTATATAAATGGATAAAGTAGTCTTAAATACTTAAAACTATTTTAACACAAAAAATGTGAAAGCGTTGTTATAGTCTTTGGTGGCTAGATGCGATTATATATAGGGTAAGATTATATATATATATATATTAAATATAAAAAATAAATATGTAGATATTATATTATCATATAATTAAATAATAATATTTAATTATATAATAATAAATAAATAATATTAATTTATATACTTAAAATAAATTTATGAAAATTGAGCTCAGCTCCTCTTTCCGGGGAACCCTCTCCAGCTTCTCCTGTATTTTTTAGGATAAACTAATATTATATAATCTGGAATCTCGAGATTGAACCTGATCCAAGTAATTTGTTTTGAAATGAGAATTCGGATTTAATGCATTAATTTTCTATCCGATGATTTTCATGAACCTTTCTTAATAATTTGTGGCTCGTAGAGCGATAATGCATCATCAGAACAAAGATTATAATGTAATACGGCGCCGCTTAAGCTCCTGCGGTCAATTGCACTCATTTTTATGAATATTTTTCTGATTCTTCAATAGATTTGAGAAATCTTGGTACTATTGAAAATATGTATTAATATAAGACTCAATAATTATGAATCATCACCCAATAATGCGGTCATTGGTCTTTAAATTTATGCTTCACACAAACCCATTAGAGGAGAGTGCCATTATAATTAGCTACTGTCGTAGTATTAACTAAGGCAAGATACGGTTATAATTAATTTTTATTAATTACCTTTGACCCAAAGATTGAAAAACCAGATCGGATCGATCAATTTGATCAGTTTAACCGTGATCCAATACTGTAGATAATTTATATAATGGATAAAATCGTTTTAGAGTAAAAATCGGACTGAACCGCGGTTGAACCGTCGGTTCACATCCAGTTCACGGTCAAACCCTATTGTACATATTACATAACATATGTGCTTAGATATCATGTATGTATACGATTATAATAAAATTATATATACATATTTTTTATATACATAATTTAGATATATAAATGATATGTTATTATGTAATTAGATAATTTTAAAATAAAGATAAAATAACACTTAATCTTATGATAACATATTATTTATAATTCAAATTATATATAAAAAATATGTATATATAACATTACTCATATTATTAAATGTATAATAACAACATATAAATAATGGGGTTATAGTACCGCCTCTAATCCTCTCAACCAAACGCATGATTATTAAATAGGTCATATGATTTTTTTCTTATCTAAAGTTTGATGTATCGAAAAGTTTGAAAAATTTAATTTTACATCGTCATTTACTTTTATTTGTAAAATCTATTTGATTTCATTATAAATTAGCGTTTTATCGTTTGTTAATATAATAACAAAAATATTATCGTCATTTAATACAAATTTTAATTATTAATGCATCTTTAAATTTATTAAAATTACAAAAGTATCTCTATTTATCAAAATAAAATATTAAATTTATTAATTTATCCCCCGACTAATTTCTTTTCCTGCCCTTCTTCAGAATGGTTCACAGGCCAGTGTAGATCATCATGACTAAGAGACTCTGTGTTGTTCTTTGACAAAATGGACTGATACAAGGTTACTTTGCGTTGTTTCTACTGTTACAAGGCTATTGGCTGAGGCAAAATTAGAATGATGTATTGTTTTATGGCTTAAAGTTAGGGGAGATCCATCTTTCTGGCATTATGAGTTAAAGGAGGAGGAGTTGTTATTCTTAAAGCTGATTACTCAGGGAGTGGTTCTGTTGGGTTGTTGTGATGGGTATTAGTTTAAGGGAGGAATGTGCTAGTATTTGAGGAGTTATTATTGTTGTTTTGTTTTGTTGGTCATTTGGTGTATGAATCAAAGAGTTGCTGGTTGTGTTGAATTTTGGGTGGATTTGTCTTTGGTTTGCATGAGATGAGATGCTAGTCCGGAGGAGGATGCTGAGACAACTCATTAGTGAAACGCTGCCGTTTTGGTTAAAGGAAAATTTCAGCTCCACGTTTCATTAAAATACAGTAGATATACCTTTTTTTCTTTCGTTAAATTGAAACCATTGAGATTCTGAAGAAACAGTGTTTTATCCAAAGAAATTCCAGGCGCTGTGTTTTCTTCATCTTCTATATGTCGATTTTGTACATTTTCAGTTTCTTTTTTTAGCTTTTTGATAATTCTAGGTATTTTATGAAGTTTTAAACTGTAGCAATTTCCGCCGAAATTTAAGCCTTCTTCCAAGTGGGTTATGATTGAAAGGATCAACGGTAGAATTTGATCGTGATCATTAGGAAAATATGATCTGACGGCATCAAAGCGTCAATAGAAGTCTGGGCCTCATGTTTCATGTGGGTGCCTTGCTGTGTGGTACTGCTGCTAGTGAGACCAACTTTTTTTCTGATGCAGCAGATGGATGAGAGAGATATATGTTATACATGATTTATTCTATTGATTAGTAAAAATATTAATCTTAGGCAGAGAGAGGACCATTTTATAAAGGAATGTAAATAATGCTATAGCTAGAGCCAGGGTCGGGCATAGGGAAAGACAAGAACCTTGCAAGAAGGTGACGTGGGACCTCATGAAAACTGACGTGGCATATAGAAAAGTAAAAATGCCCGGTCCCAAGCATCAGAATAGTCATTATAATTCAATGTATGTTATATTATATAATATAATTTTTATAAAAATAATAAAAAATATAATTAACACATTATTATTTTAAAAATATTATAAATATTATTAAAATTATTTTAATTTAAAATATATATTAATAAAATATATTATATTATAAAATATGTATTATATCATATAATATATTTATTATATTATACCATTTTAATACATATATATTATTCTTACTTTATCTTATATGGTATCACAACATATATATTGTTTATCTACACATATGGCGACACTACCACCCTCTCTTTTTTTTTTTTTTGTCTTTAGCCTCGGCCCTACTCAATATAATTGCCTTTAACCATTTATAAATAAATTTTATTGATTTTTAAATAGACGTATAAAATCTATAACATCTTGATCAATGATAAAGAAGAAATGGGTATAGAATTAAGCTTATAATAGAAATTAGATGCATGCATCTATTTTTTTTTTACCCTTTTCATTCTAAAAAATTAAAATATATAAAAGCACCACTGTATAATTCAATATAAAATTTTTTATTTTCTTATTTTGAAAAAAGATTCTTTCAATATAGAAGTTGACTTAAGTAATAAAGGATCAATAATTATTTGTAAACGTTTAAGGTTCAAATGACCTCAATGTAATGTATTACAATAAAATTTATCTTTGATTTATCTGATTCGTAGTTATGAGTTTAGATAGCTACAAATGTCTGAAATTTATTGCAGAGATTAAGAATACAATTCTTTGTATTATATTAGATAAAGTATGATTGTTGTGTATTTATTTATACAACCTCTATCATGTAAAAGGTGTATGGATCAAGCATTATCCATATTTGATTTATTCAATTCGTAATTATAGGTTTAGATGGTTACAGACCCTTGGTATTTACTGCAAGGGTTAAGAACACAATTCTTTGTATTATATTAGATCAAGTACGATTGTTGTGCATTTTTTTATACAACCTCCATCGTGTAAAAGGTATATGAATCAGACATTATCCATCTTTGATTTATCCAATTCGTAATTACAAGTCTAAGTGGTTACAGACCCTCAAAATTTGTTGTAAGGGTTAAGACCATATTTCTTTGTATTATATTACATCAAGTATGATTATTGTGAATTTATTTATGCAGCCTCCATCGTGTAAAACGTGTATGGATAAAACATAATCCACAATCAATGTGTAAGATATGAATATTTATGAAATTTTATTGGTATTTTGCTTTCCATTCTGCCTTGATTGGTGGAAAAATTGTGACAAGCAAAATCAGTCCTGGAATATTCTCCATTTTGTCAAATTAAATTAGTGATATTGACGGTCCAACGGTGTCAATTTTCTTCAATTTTAACAAATAAATTGTTCATTATTAATTTATAAAAATTAAATTGTTGATTTTTGATATTTATGAATCAAACATTACTTAGTAAAAACAATATGCCCATAAACATATTAAAATCTATTGATATAATTTTTAGGTTTGTTCATTAGAGTATGTTCCAACTTCACCTCGATCTTTTTAAATTTTTTATTTTTATCAATTTAGTCATTTACGTTAAGCCATAGATATATATAAAGACCCCTTTAAAATATATGCATTCAACTCTTTTCACAGTTTTGGCACAACACTGGCCACAGTTGGGTGACTGCTTGCTTGCTTTTGGCAGCCTGTTTCGTCTCGAATGGTGGGTGACTTTTTTATCATATATTGTGCAATCTCTTACTGGCTAAGTAGCAAAATTTCAGAGAGTTTTAGTGTAGACAGTGTGTATATTTATATTAACTTTTCATTCATGCATGCAAAAAAAAAAGAAAACCCCTAAGCAACAAAGGGACATTCGATTGTGACATACATCCACCAAAAACCAGCCCACCTTTTCTTTTCTTAATTACATAAATATCATTATCTTTTTTTGAGCACTGTAAAACACTATCAAAAAAAAAAAAGGGCTTACATGTTAAGAAACCAGAAATATTGTTTTGCCTAGTGAAACCCTAAAAATTTAATAAAACAAAAAGGGATAGAGAGAACAAAGAACAAATAAATAAACCCACCAGGCTCCTTTATCTTTTCCATCTCTTCCCTTTCTCTTTCTCTGCAACTCTCTTGTTTGATGTGATTCTCCACCATATCTCTAAGAACCCATCAAACTTTACAAAAAGATAGAAATCTCAATTACAACCATGGTTTTCTCATCCATTCCTGTCTATCTAGATCCACCCAACTGGCAGCAGGTAGTGTTTTCTTTTTTCTTTTATTTTCTCTTATTTTCAATCTTTATAGCTACCTGGGCTCTTCTCTATAAAAGCAAATTAAAAGATAAATAATATTCTTATCCTTTTTTAATCTCATCTTGAATATACCGAACACATCAAAATATTTATTTTGATTATTTGTCTAACTTTTGTTTTTTCATTTTTGCTTTTCAATTTTACAGCAATCAAATCAGCAACCTGTAGGAGGCAACATTGAGAACTCGCAGCTTCAACTACCGCCGCTACCTAGTTTAGCTGGCGGCTATGGCGGTAGTGGCCCAGGCTCCATCAGACCTGTTTCGATGGCGGAGCGAGCTCGAATGGCTAAGATTCCTCCACTTGAATCAACCCTAAAATGTCCAAGATGTGATTCTACAAACACTAAATTTTGTTACTTCAATAACTATAGCCTTTCACAGCCTCGCCACTTTTGCAAGACTTGTCGCCGATACTGGACTAGAGGTGGTGCACTAAGAAACGTACCAGTCGGAGGTGGCTGTAGAAAAAACAAAAGAAGTAAAGCAAGCAGCAGATCGAAATCACCTGCTGTAACTGGGGGTCAATCCGGCGGGTCTACCTCATCTACTACACCTGCTTCTACTCGTCGCATAGCTGATATCATCGGCCACATGCCACTTCCTCCCTCACAATTACCCATTTTGTCCCCTTTACATCATCTTAGTGGCTACAATTCGGGGAGTATTGGTTTGAATTTTGGAGGAATTCAAGCTCCTGGGGTGGCAACTGTTACTGGTGGTGGTAATAGTGGAAATAATGATATTGAATTTCAAGTTGGTGCTGCTTCAGGTGGTTGTGCTGGTGGTTCTTCTTTATTATCAGGTGGGCTTGTTGAGCAGTGGAGATTGCAACAGGTGCAGCAATATCCTTTCATTACTGGCATGGAACCAACGACTTCTTTATATCAGTTCGAGAGTGAGGGCACGGTGGCGCCTAGTAGTTATGTTGCCCAGCTTCGGGCAAAGCCAGTGGATTCTGGGACGACTCAATCGATAAATGTGAAAATGGAACAAAATCAAGGGATAAATTTATCACGAAATTTTTTGGGAATGTCAGGAAATGATCAATATTGGAATACCAGCAATGCATGGACAGATGTCTCTGGATTCACTTCATCTTCTACCGGCCATCTCTTATGATTTTTTTGTTTATCTCAATAGTTCTCTCAGAAAGAAACTCCACTCATCCCTCGTGATTTATTATTATTTTTCTTCTTTCAGTAAGGCCCTACCTCTCAAGATCAAACCACTAAAGATCTTAAGAAGTTGACATGGAAATTGGATATCAATGAAAGAAATTTAGAACGGTAGGTTTTTAATTAATCTTTAACTTTTTTTTTTTATTGGCTGCTTATTTCCCACTTGTATTAAATGGGTATGGTAAAATGTGTAGGCGTATGTGTTCATGGAGTTTGGTGATTGACAAGAAGGACTAAGTTGTTATAATGGATCAAATGAAGTTTTTTTGGGTGTATTTTGGCCTTGAAATGATATGTGAATTATGTCCAATTCTGTTCTATTGTGTTGTTATTTTTATGCACACTGCTATCTGTTCAGATGAGATGAATTAATCTCTTTGCCAAATTAGTATAAGAATGACATAAATCTTGTTGATAAATCGATTCATTTTAGATGTTCATCGTGAGGGAAATAAAGCAAACAAGAAGCCAAGAAGAATCTTGGATCATGGATCATATACAGTTGAAGAGTTTCTCTCATCTCATAAACCTTGTTTATTTGCAGCATTCTAAGAGAAGAGCTCATGTCATTTATCAAAGCCTCTGCAAAACAACAAAAGAGAGTTCAGTCTTCATCCTTGGTAAGTATAGTGGCTATCTACAAAATTTATTAGCATTATAACTAGTTTCATGAAATGTAATGACTCTCCCATCTCCTGCAACTCTTTCTCTCTGGCACACACACAGACATTTTGCAGATGGCCCCCATAAGATAGAGCTAGCTTAACAACGTACCCTTTAATAATTGGGCGCACGCCTTGCTTCTTTTGGCCAATACACTTAGCAGCTCTTGTGTCATCAACACACACTCAGTTCCTTTAATCATCCAATGGGCAATTTCAGATTCCAATGTAACTCTTAGTCTGGCATTGTTTTAGGATAATTTACCTGAGCTTAGTTATTTTTCACATATGCTTGATTACTACAGATTTTAATTCGAGAGAGAGAGAGAGACAAAAAACATAATGGTGAGTATGAATTTTCAATTACATGACTATCGGCTTAAGAGATGCACTTATTTGTTGCTTTGTTGCCTCGGGTGACGAAAATGATTGTGTAATTATAGGAAATTTGACCAAATCAGATGTACTTATTTGTTGTTTGTGCAGTGCAAAATCAGAATGTTTGTATGTTGAGATGGACAAGAAGACTGAAGACGCCGCTAAAGAAACGCCAAAATGCCACTAAAAACCATGCAAAAGAAGCCACATCGTTGGATTCTCCAAATTTATTTGTTTGCAAATTTCAAACGTAAGACCAGATCAACACAAGAGTCAAAAGTTGCTTCACTAGAAGAACAAAATTATCTGACTTTTTTAACCTTCTGTTTGATATTGGTTCCCTTGTTTACACACAGACACACAGACACACAGACACACTCATATATGCATAAATTATCGCAAAAAATTTCAGCCCATTTCTTCATATTTGTGATCATGATGTCACTGGAATACCTCTTATTGGTTAACAGCATATTAAATGAGAGACTGGAATCTGATTTTTTGGATCCGCTTTTGCAATAACCAAGGCTGTGTTCTAACAAGGAATAAAGTTATCAATAAACTGTCAAAAAAGCAAACTCTCTCTCTCTCTCTTTCTCTCTCTCAAAGAATGCAACAGTGATAGTTATATGTGGGTTATTTGGTCGGTTGGTTATGTAGTAATGAGGAGATAAAGATCCCGAAATTGTCGATAAAAATGGGGTAGCTCACAAAAAGAAAAGAAAAGAAAAAGAGATATATAATTGAAGAAGAAGAAGAAGGAGAAAGAGCTAGCTCGGAAATCCAAGCAAATTTGCTAGTGCTGTTATGTTGATGCCCACATGGTATGTGTTGGCGTGTGATGTTCTCTCAATTTCCAATGGCAGCTTTCACTTTTTTGAGACGTCATTGTTACCTCTCTCTGTCTCTCTTTAGATTCCAATCTATGCAAGCTCCATACTTTCTTCTCTAATTCTTAGTCTTCACGTTCTTCCACATGTGCTTGATTCTTTCACCATTTCTAGAAGCTTGATTGGCAAAATATGATTATCCGCTCAATGGATAGTTTAAACAGTAAAAGTGAAGAATTTTAAACATGAAAATAATTATTTAAATATTTAAATATTAAATTCTTAATTTATTTATTACAACAATTATAAAATTAATCATTAAATCTAAAATTTTATCTTTGTGGTAGGGTCAATTTAATCTTAAATAAAGTTTCCTTATTACATTAAAGAGTAAAATTAGGTTTGCCCATTAAACTATTCCATTCAAATTTGTGAAAGAAACGTGTCATTAGTTGATAGATATGCGGTGTTCTCACTAAAGTGGCTGCAATATCAGCAGTTGATTATTTGATCGATTGCTGTAACCATTCAATTAGTAATCATCAATGGAAGCTTGCCTAATGGAGCACTAATCTCGTTGATTTGTCTTCATTAACAGGATAATAACAATAATATTTAACTTAATCCTAAAAGAAAATATATATACACGTAATAATCACATTAACTCATGAGTCCCAAATAATTAATATTGTTTTATTTAAGATCATTTGTCCGGGATTTTAAATATAAAATCAAGGGTTTAAATCCCTTCTAATGATATTTATAAGTTAAACTTCTAATTTATTTATAAAAAGTTAATTACTAGGGTTTTATCGTTTAGATTAATCAGTTCAGTTTAAAAAGAAAATATAACTTAAGTGTTAATTTCTTTTATCAGAAAATTATTTGAGCAACCAAAATTAGTGGCATACCCAAATCTCTCTTTTCCTGTGTCTCCTGCAAACATTTTTGAATGCCTTTACTTCTCATGATTGAAGTTCATATTGTAAACAATTTTTTTATTACTTTTTGTTCATAATTTCTACTTTCATTTTTTTTTTAAGGAACACGTACGTTATATATGTTAGAAGCATCTTGTTTTCCCAGTTATGGAAGTATCCATTTTTTACAGTAAAAGATTTATCTCTATCTAAGTAAAATACATATCGGGGAAAAATATAAAGTAATTTTTGAACAATTTCAAAATTTATTTTCAAACTACGAAATATCTTAAATGCAGCTTTGTTATCCTTAAGCTAAGTATTAATGACACTAACTGAGCTGGGCACTGCTCAGTCATGTCCTGTAGTAGGCAAATGGTTTCCATTTATTTTGTCCAGAGTCTGTTGATTTTTATACTTGAACGGGGGTTTGAGTAATATTTTATTATTAAAATTAAAATATTATTTTAAAGATAAATTATTTAGAAGATTATTGAATGTAAATTATTATTATTATTATTATTATATTTAATAAAATTGAGTGAAAATTGATAAGTATAAATAATTTTTGTGTTAGATGAGAAGTAATAAAAAGAATACAAGTATATTATTTCACTTAAATATGTTTAAATATAATTATTTTAAAATATTTTTTATATTATTTGCTATATTAATTGAAAATAAAGTTATTTTTTTAAATTAATAAATAAAAATATAATTATAACAAAATGAATACTATCTTATTATAGTAATATTTGATAATAAGATTATTACTTATATTACTTATTATATCATAATTGATTATCAAAATTTTTTATTACTTATAAACTAAATAAAATAATTAAAATAATCTTTCTTTATCCCGAATCAAGCCTCTGCTAATATTAAATTTCGATTAAACTTTATTAACCAAGGCATTTCAATGTAAATATATATTAAACTGCAAGTAATTTTCGACAGGATGTCGATAATTTTTTTTAGCTTTACTTTTAAGTACGTTGGTGCGGCTGTCATTACTAAAAAAGGTAGTTGGTGATCGATGTAGACCTTAGTGCTAATTCGTGTAGAAACTGATGATGCCATTGGGATATTGATTATAGTTGTTAATTTAGAATTAAGATTGTATAATTATACGTTATTAATTAATTAATTAATTATTTCCCCACGACCTTTGACTGAGAAGATAAGTAAACACCAATAGAATGCCATGTATGTGCTTCTTAAAGTACCACTTGGCATGAGAGGCTAACTAGCAACTTCACAATTCTTAATTTGCTTTTATTGTTGTAATAATTGTTGCTTAATATTTATTTATGAGGGTATCCGAGGGTGTTGATGAAGCTGGTCTCATTTTTACTTTAAAGTTGATTGGATATGCCACCGGCTCTCTAGGAAGGTTTTTGTTTCGGAGAAGCATCACCACATATAATTTTTGTTTCTCAGCACAGTATACTTACCACTATTGGTGGCTACTGTCTTTTTTTTAAGTAAAAAATTATATTAACAAACCCAACGAGCCCATCAAATGATGGGAGGAAAAAACAACCTAAATTCATCCTTACAAATGAAATATAATTGAAGAAGTTATAAAATGACTAAGTTTGAAGAGACTAACTTTCTAATATTCTCCTCTTCAAAACTTATCATAATTCTTACTATGGTAGAGTTCAATAAATGAACATATATCGGTAACTTGCTATCTAATTATATTTTAATTTTGGGAAACTAATTATATAAATTACATTTTTTAGGGTTAATTCGATCCTTCATACCATAATAACAAACTAACTTAATTAAATATAATTTTACTTTCATCGTAAAGCTAACAATAAAACTCTAAACAATCAACCCTATTGATCTTTGTCTTTTTTTTTTTTGCACAATCTCGTATTGAAAACATGAAATCAAGTGAAAAAAAGCTTTACATTCCGACATTGAATTTAATCTAAATTAACTTAAAATTTGTTAATCCACTTCTAAAAACATTAAATTCATTAATAATGCTTGTGTTAATACAATTATTCATGAATTAAAAAATTTAAAACATAACTATGGAGTTGAGAGTTTGAGTTTAAATTTGATTATTGTTTTACTAATTAACTCATGAATGTAGTTGGAATGGAAGACGGTAGGAATAAATTTCACATGGGATTGGATGGGTTCTTAGTCAATATAAGAAATATAGGCAAAATACCAATGTATTTTGGCACTTAGTATAAGTTACTCAAATGGTGTAACTTTATACCAAATGGATAAATAGTCGGATAACACCTGAGTTTCATTATTTTGTGGGGTAAGTGCTAGAATTTAAGTAAAAATTAAGGAATTTTTCACTTAGTGTATACATATAGAAATTATGTAAAGTCTCGAGTTTAAAATTGATTAGATATATAAGAGGTAATTGTAAAGTTTTCATGTCAAGAGAGATGAAAATAGAGTCCATTATGACTCTGTATAGGCTCAACTCTGTAACAGTGCATGGGCCTCCGCCGAGCAGATCAGTGGGAATGTTAGTCAGAAAAATTTGGTGATGGACTTAGAAAATACAAGTCTAAACCTAAAGGAAGAAGGCCCGAATTCAGGCATTGAATGTCTTGGACCAAAATTAGAAGAGTCATCTATCAAATTTCATTTTAAGGGTCTCAATAATTATTTTATAAAAAAATATATGTATATTTAAATTAATTAAAAAGAAGTGGATTTATTCTTTTAATATACCTCATATATAAAGGAAACCATTTTCCTCTTAATACCCTTTGCTATTATTTTTTTCTATAATTGTAATTTGAAATCCTTCATGTTGTCATAATTAAAATTTTTTTTATGAGCTTAATGTTGAATCAAATGGTGAAAATAAAATAACAACGGTTTTTTTTTTTTTTAAGATTTAATTACACTACTGTTTAGTTTATAAGAGGACAATGATGGAAAAGAAATATAGTTTTAAAAAATATTTTATTTTCTTATTTCTCATCAAGGTTAAAATTGATTGGAATAAAAATTGTGCATATAAGAATTTGTAGATTTGACCCCAAAAAAAAAAAAGGGCCACTGGAATGATGGATGAATGAAAAACACTTAGAAATGAAATGAAATATAAGATATTAATTATATAATAAAACTATCCATATCCAAAATTGAAGTGAAATTTAAGGATTTAAGAATATTTAAGTATTACATGGCTTGATCGACAGTCAACTGCCTCAAGGAAATCTTATTGTGCCCACATAGCTGGCTTGATTAGTAAGTTTCAAATCAATAACATTATATATACTTATTTTAAGTATACAAATATATGTATGTTTATATGTCATCATATGATCGAGTGATTTTGAATTAAAGATAAAATAATACTCAATTATGTGATGACATATACAAATATGTATATAATTGTGTACCTAAAATAAATACATATAGGATTATTAGCTCCTAATAAACAAACCGATGGTCATTTTGAGAGGAACTTCACCAGGAGACAAGTTAGGCTAATGGTTGGATCGCCAAGAAGAATAGCTGCAATGGTTTTGAAGAAAATCTTCACCATCATGCTAAATTTGTTACCATTTCTTTGATTTCTATTCTTACGTTGAAGAGGAAGCTCCAAGTTCTGTAAAGTCAAACTACAATCATCCTGGCAAGCCCTATTCTCCCATCCCTCCAGAACCATTTCTTTGAAACAATTCACATGAATGTGATATTTGTTGCACTTGGATACATAAGACCACCCCCTAATTTTGGATACACTGCCATCAGGCTTTTTCTTGTTGCACCAATGGCACTTCGATAATACCTTTTTACAAAGCTCAAACCGAACACCATCAATGGGTACCTTGCAGGGCAATTTTTGGCAACAAGGATGCAAATCCCACCCGTTCTTTTCATTGTGATAGACAAAACCTTTCACAGTTTGACCACAGGCGTCACAGTATCGATAATCTTCACGAAAGTATTCCTGACCTGGAGGTTGATATAGAAATTTGAAGTCTGAGTTCTTGAAGAAGTCGTGGTGAGCAGTAGGGCTTGCGAACATACATTCTTCATGAAGCTCAAAGTTGCAGAGATCACATCTGTATCGTGATCCAATGCCTCGCTGCTTGCACCCATCACAGGTGTAGGGTTTTTCAAAGCATTTGAGCTGGAGTTCATGGTCCGGGTGGCTGGGGTGAATCTTTCCCATTTATGACTTTAAGAACTGATCTAGTATGTAGAAGATCAAGCTCAAGGGAAAAAGAGCATAAGAAGAAGAAGCGATATTTTGACGAACATCAATCAGCTTTGATCTTTAAATAGGCGTAATATAAGGAAGTAACACAGAATTTTCGCTGTCAGGAGGTAGGATTTTGATTGATAGCAAGACAGGAGTTTTCGCAGAAGCTGTAGGACAGAAATTTCCCGCAGCAGCTGCAGTTTTCGCTAGGATTCTTCCCATTACATTCTGTAGGGCTCACACGGCCAATGTAAGTTAACAAGAATCAACCTCTACGCAGCCTCAGCAATCAACAGACGGGTAGAGATAATAAAATCTGGGTTGTTTAATGATGTTGAATACTCTATAGGAAGCTGAAGAACAGAGGTTACTGGTGCCACGTGTCTTTCTAATATTAGCAAAATTAGTTGGTTTTGGGAATAAACACTGAAAATATTATAACGATTTTATTCCAATCCAACTACCCCCGGCAACTCCCAAGTTGTAGCTTTAGTAGCAAAATAGAGTTTCCGTGTATCAAATCTACTAGTGTAATTGATGCGGTCCGAAGTCCACTCTGGTTCTCGCGGAATTCCTAGTAGACAAAAAGAAAAACTACCCGGCCGCGTCGTTGTGTCTAAGAAGGAGAAAGTAGCCTTTGCTTTCACGAAACCCTTGAGAAACTTTCATTCTGACTTGTTTTCCAAGTTTATAAATTTTGGAAATTTCGGTTATAATTTCACCTTACCCATAAACAAGATAATCCTGGATCTGTTTCTGCAAGTTAAACAGTAAATGTTGAAGGGCACATTTTGAGATAGATTAAAAAGCCTTCGCACTAATTAATTAAGTCATTTAATCTAGCTTACAGAGTCACAATTTGATTGCTACTTCAAGCTTGTAATAAATATATGTAATAGTTATTAAATACTTAGGTTACTCTTCAAAGCAAAATTAATATTAATTGATTACCATTTACACCGTCAATTTATCATGCAAAATTAATAATCCATTATATAGACATTGATTGATCAAGAAGTATTTAATTATTTGACAGTAAAGTTTCGAGGATGCCAAAAATCAAATCCCTTGGTTTACCAAATATAACAGAAGCGGCGAGCCTGATGGTGTCTTCTTGCATAAAGTTCAGCCTTCCTTATCACTGAGTACTTCCGAAGTAGTAGTGTCGCTTCTTGAATTGGAAACGCAGTGTTCTGCAACGATAGATGACCATTAAACTTTGTAACATCAGCAAAATAACCCCTCCTCCTTGCTGGGATTTGATGTGAAAAATTTCGTATAGAAAAAAGAACCAAGAGTCTTAGATTGCCTTCCTCTCCCTTACAAGATGCTTTTTAAGGGTAAAATTATAAGGTCGATGCTGGTTAAAGGGTACAATACCTTATGGTTTTAAATGGACTAATATGTTATATCAAAACAACATTTACAGTAACATTATATGTGGGGATGATGTCAAGTGTGCTCTCTAAACCCCTCAACTGGAGTTGTGTTAATGTCAAATATTATATATTGAATATGAGTCAAAGACTTTGAGTAAATATAAACTAACCATCTCCCCCTCCCCTATGAAGTGCCTTTTAAGGGCAATACTATGAGACCAAAATGAGGTCAAGATAGATAATACCTCACATATTTGAGTAGTCTGTTAAATGCAGATCAAGACAACAATAACAATTGATTATTATATAATAAAATTTCTCTTTGATGAAACTCACAAAATGGTACCTAATGAATTGACAAATGAAGAATCAATGACTAGACACATTCTTGGTATAGCAGTCATAAGAGCAAAAACAATTATCTTTTAGATTACATTTCATTTTTATCTTATGTCTACATTAGAAAACAGTATTTTTTTATTGAATCATGACAAGATAATTACTCTATTCATAATGAAACAATATAGGAAATTATTGAATTTAAATTTAAATGTAATGGATTGTATTGTAACCAACATTTTCATTCCATAAATATTATGGATTATACAGAGGTAAGGGCAAGTAAGAAATCATTCAAAGAGACACAAAACATTCACTAAAACTCTAAAAAGCTAAGTCTGCCTTAGGAATTTCTTCTGTAAACAATATTAATACTCTATCAAAATACTTTTCTAGAGATAAATAACATAACATAAACTCTTAAATAATAGGTCAAATCACATTGACAACTCTCTTGTGTCTCATTTGTTTTATTATAACCTACCATTGATATAATAGATAATTGAATAATTCTATGGTTCCAGTCATTATTATTATAACTTCTTTTACACAAAACTTTATATTACATAGAATGAGAGTTTTTACTGAACATACTCACAAATCATCAATCTTTTACTATTCTTTTGATATCTCGTGAAAGAAAAACAAAATTTACAATCTATCGATCTCAGATAGAGTATTTTTTTTAGGACTCCTTACAAAAAATACATCAAGAAAGATCTCGTATAGTCATATAATTTAAAACATACTAATACAATGTAGAAATGATTGTGTCATAAAAAATCAACACTTAGTGTATAGATTACTCTCAGGATGTAGAGTTTAACTTACCAAAAGGAAAATAATTTATATAATAGTGGTGTCAATTTATGACATGCCTGATTTTTAGAATGAAGATGTCAATCTACCTCAAACAATTTGCTCACACTTTAAATACACCATTCTTTAATGTATAGACAACTGCCAACATTCAAATATTTACTCACATCAAATGGATTACTCACATTGTGACAATCTTAATTGTGATATTGAAAGTTGAACTCATGTCAAAGTAATTGATTGATTATGTGAAAATCTTAATTGATGTCTCATTAACATCAACCATTAATGTGTAGAAGGTTATTCATATTATAAAAATATCAACCAAAAGTGTGTAGATGACTCTTAATGTTTGGATATTGCCTCGCTACGAGCAAACAACACACATCATAATAACGACTACTTTTAATGTGCAACTATAATCACACCCTAAAGAAAAATATTAGATATATTAGTCCTGTAACAAGATTAGAGACCCTGAGCCTTCCAAATGGTTAGGTTAGGAGGCTTACAAGATCATTTCATATTGATGATAATGAAAAATAATAACTTATATGGTTAGCAAGATTTTATGGGTTTGCTTTTAGGGGAATTATGATAAATATGTTAAGGGTAGTATGATAGATAAATTTCAAAGTGAAACAATTAGAAGTGACATGGTAATTAGAAATTTTGCACCTCAGTCAGATCCTTTTTTATGTTTATGGTTTTGGGTAAAAAAGTGTGATTTATAGATTCTAGGGGTAAAAACGGTTTTTACTTTAAACCTTTGGTAAAAAATGTAATTCACTTTTTATGAAATTATTGGGAGCAAGTTTGATTAAAAATGTTAGACTAGGATTTGGTGGGCAAGTTGGTTTGGATACAAAGTCCCAGTATTTGTTGAAGAGAAAAATATTTGAGTGATATTATGTGTATTAAGAACAAAATTAGAGTAATATTATATATACTTATGATGACTACTAATTTGAATATTATTAATAATATGTCATCATATAATTAAGTAATATTTTATTACTTAAGCCAAATGACTTATTTTTACCTAAATATTACTTTTATCCCAAGTTTCTATAATTTATCTTTTAAAACCTATATACTCGCTTATGAACTGTTAAAATTATTATATCCCTTTGTTTAAAAATTTTATATCATTTTCTTTCTTAAATTCTAAAAACTAGTAATTTTTTCCCAGACTAAATTTTAAAAAGTAACATTCCCCCCCCCCCCCCCCCCCCCAACAAAGGTTTCCATTTTTTCAGAGATTTTCTTTGATGATGGTTGACTTCTCTTGCTATTTTTAGGCGACGTTTCTTTCTTTTTAGTGTTGTCAACGAAGGGCCTTCGTGACACTATTTGTGTAAAATTGTAAGAGAACAAAGACGGTTCCAATCAATTCCAACTCCTTTTGATTTTTATTCATGAATTTAAGATTTTAAAACATAGTTACGAATATGAGAGTTTGATTTTAAATTTAACTGTAGTTTTATTAATTAACTCATTAATATGGTTGGAATTAAAGATGGTAGGGATAAATTTAATAGGAGATTGAATGGGTTCTTAGTCTATTTGAAAAATATAGGCAAAATACCAATGTACTTTGGTTCATAGTGTAAGTCACTCAAATGACGTAACTTTCTGCCGAGTGGATAAATAATCGAGTACCACCTGAGTTTGATTATTTTGTGGGACAAGTGCTAAATTTAAATAGAGATTAAGGAAAATTTCACTTAGCATATACATAGACAAACCATGTAAAATCTCGAGTTTAGAATTGATTAGACATAAACGGGGTAATTGTAAACTTTTCAAGTCAGGAGAGATGAAAATAGAGTTCATTATGACTTTGTGTGGGCTCAATTCTGTAATGTTGCATGGGCCTCCACCAAGCAAATTAGTGGGAATGTTATTCAAAAAAATCTGGTGATGTACTTAGAATATACCAGTGAGTCTTAACCCAAAAGGACAAGACCCGAATTCAGTCAGCCATTGAATGTCTTGGACCAAAATTAGAAGAGTGATGTATCAAATTTCCTTTTAAAGGTCTCAAACTCCCTATAATTATTTTTTGAAAAAATATGTAATTTTAAATTAATAATTAAAAAAAGAAGTGAATTAATTATTTTAATATACCATTTTTCCGTCGATGCCCTTTATTATTATTTTTCTAAAACTGTAATTTGAAATTCTTTATGTTGTCATAATTAAAATTATTTTTATGAGATTAATGCTGAGTCAAATTAAGATTTGATTAAACTATTGTTTAGTTCATAAGTGGACAACGATGGAAAAGAAAATTAATTATTAAAAAATATTTTGTTTTATTTTCTTATTTCTCATCAAGGTTGAAATTGACTGGAATAAAAATTGTGCATATAAGAATTTGTAGATTTGATCAAAAATAAAAAAGGCCACTGGAATATTGATGGGTGGATGAAAACACTTAGAAAGAGAATGAAATATTATTGAGGGAAGCACTCATGTGAAATACAATAGAGATCAACAATACGAGAAACTCTAAACTAAAATTGAAATGCTGAATTCTCAGCAAAGTGAAAAAAAATTCTTACACTCCTTTTATTATCTTACCACACACAATCAAAGCTTCATTTGGAGTTCAAATTCAACCAGAGGCGAAGTATTATATAGCTTGATCGATAGTCGACTGCCTCAAGAAAGAACATGATATACCGTTGTATAGCTAGCTTCATTAGTAAGCTTCTAATGAAAAAGCAGTTCTCATTTTGCGAGGAACTCCACCAGGAGACAAGTAAGGCTTATGGTTGGATCGCCAAGAAGAATAGCTGCAATGGTTTTGAAGAACATCTTCACTATCCTGATAAATTTGTTGCCATTTCTTCGATTTCTATTCTGACGTTGAAGAGGAAGCTCTAATTTCTGAAGAGCCAAACTATAATCATCCTGGTAAGCCCTATTCTCGTATCCCTCCAGAATCATTTCTGTGAAACAATTCACATGAATGTTAAATTTCTTGCACTTTGATACATAAGACCACCCCTCAATTTCGGATGCAGTGCCTTCAGGCTTTGTCTTGCCGCAGAAATAGCACTTTGACGACACCTTTTCAGAAAGCTCAAACCGAACACCATCAAATAATACCTCGCAGGGCAAGTTTTGGCAACAGGGATGCAAATCCCAGTTGTTCTTTTCATCGTGATAGACAAAACCATTCACAGGTTGTCCACAGGCGTCACAGCATCTAGGACAATCATTTCCACAGTTGCATTTCTTAACTGGAGGTTGATATAGTAATTTGAAGGCTGAATTCTCTAAGAAGTGGTGATGAGCAGTAGGGCTTGGGAACCTACATTCTTTATGAAGGTTAAAGTTGCAGAGATCGCATCTGTATCGTGAGCCAAAGCCTCGCTGCTTGCAGCCATCACACGTGTAGGGTTTTTCAAAGCTTTTGAGCTCGAGTTCATGCTCCGGGTGGCTGGGGTGAATCTCTTCCATTTGTGATTTTAGGAACTGATCTAAGTTTTCTTAGTATAGTGGACAGTTACCGGAAGTATCAGATCAAGCACAAGGAAAAAGAGTATAAGAAGAAGAAGCAATGTTTTGAAGCACATCAATTTCCTTTGGTCTCTTTTATATGGGCGTAATATGATTTTGAGGAAGTAACACCGAATTTTCGCTGTCAGTAGGTTTCAATTGTAGGAAGACATCTTAAGTCCACAGCAGTAATTTCAATGAAATTGTATTGAAGGTGTAATGAAAACTAGAGGCAAAGAAACAATAAAACTGGTTTTCCCAGAAAATCTCTACTTTGTTTTGTTGCTTTTGGACTGAAATCCAACGGTCTCCAAATCGTAGGATAGAAATTTCTTTCAGCAGTTGAAGTTTTCTCTAGGATTCTGCCTGTTACTTGCTGTAGGGCTCACACGCACGATGTAAGTCAAGTAGAATCAACCTCTACGCGGCCTCATCAATCAACAGACGGCTTGAGATAATAAAAATCTGGGTTCTTTCACGTTGTTGAATAGTGAATACTCTATAGGAAACTGAAGACCAGAAGTTACTGGTGCCACGTATTTCAAGTCAACCACCCGATCGCGCTGTGTTTTAGAAGGAGACGGTAACTTTCACTGTGACAAACCCCTGACCGACTTTCATTCTGGCTCGTTTGCCAAGTAAATCAATTTAGGAAAGGCCAAACGACTATTTCCCACCCAAGGTTTGATGTTTTCTCAAGTTTTCACCCTTTAATTATGGAAACATCAAACACCCACTCATGACCGATTAGATTTAACAAAACTCTAACGGTGGTAAGGGTAAAATCATTATTTTTGCTATAATATTAAAAATAAACTAAAATAGAATATATTTTGCCCACCTAAACTTTAAAAACTAAAATTTTCCCCCACCCTAAGTTTTAAAAAATCGTAATTTCACCCTAGGGTTTGGTTTTGAAATCTCCGGTGACCTCTCCGGCTCCATTGCCGACGGTTTCTCCCTCCCGAAGCAACCTCTCCTTCTGGATATCTCTTTCCTCCCCCTGGAGGCCCGATCGACGTCAGAGACATTTTGAGAGACGAAGAACTTCGTCGGGGAAGACGAAGACGAAGTCGTCGTCTTCCCAGAGGTTTTCTTCTGGGAAGACGAAGTCGTCTTCCGAAAGGAGAGGTTGCTTCGGGAGGGAGAAGCCGTCGACAATGGAGCTGGAGAGGTCACCGGAGATTTCAAAACCAAACCCTAGGGTGAAATTACGATTTTTTAAAACTTAGGCTGAGGGAAAATTTTAGTTTTTAAAGTTTAAGGAGGCAAAAAGAGATAAAAATTTTAGACGTTAGGGTTCTGTTAAATCTAACCAGTTATGGGTGGGTGTTTGGTATTTCTATAGTTAAAGGGGGACATTTGAGAAAACATCAAACCTTGGGTGGAAAATAGTCGTTTGGCCTTTAGGAAATTTCGGTCATGATTTGACCTTGCCCACCGACAAGGTAGGCAACTGCTTCTGCAAGTTATATTGTAACTGTTGGAGGACACGTTCTGAGATAGACCAAAAAGCCTTCGCATTAATTAATTAATTAATTTAATCCCTCTTACAGAGTCACAACTTAATTACTACTTCAAGCTTATTAATTGATTACGATTAATTAATATTTATTCAATAATTAGGTTACTCTTCAAAGTAAATTTAAAATTAATTATTTCTAAAAGATAATTTGAATCACAGAAAAGGAGGATCTTATATAAGAAAGCTAAATTTCTAGAAGACCAATTAACCCTAAAAACACACAAAGAACTTTTTTAAAACTTTGGAAAACTACGTTTGCCTTGGACAATTTTTTTGTAAACAATATTAATACTTTATTAAAATGCTTCTCGATACCTAAATAACATAATGGGTAACAAAAACTTCTAGATAATAAATCGAATCACATTAATAACACTCTAGTATCTTATTTGGTTTATTCCCACTTGCTATTAAAATAATAGATAATCAAATGATTATATAGTTTCAGTCGCCATTATCATAATCTATTTTATAGAAAACTCTATATTTCGTCCTTCTAATTTGGTAAAAAGAAATGCATCAATAATTTGATGGTAGAATGAAAACCTCCACTCAAAATGCCCACAAATCGTCACTCTCTTACCTTTCTTTTTATACTTTTTGGAAGAAAAACAAATTTTAAACTCTATCAATCTTGGATAAAGGATCCTTTTTAGGACTTCCCACGAAAAGACATCAAAGAAGATCTTATATAGTCATATAATCTAAAATATGCAAATACAATGTAGAAACAATTTGTGTCATAAAAAGTCAATAATGAGTATATGAATTACTCTTAAAATGTAGAGTTTAAACTCTAGAATACCACATGTACTTCTCAAAGGTAAAATAATTATTTAATATGTATTTATATGTCTAAATATGTTTATGGTTAAGTTGGAATGAAAATAAATTAAGTATGACCTGTTTATGATGTTAAACAGTTGTGTATGCAATAAGAATATCGATATATCCACATCAGTCAAAGTGGATAAATGTTACATTGAAAAAATTTAAGTGATAAACGGACATCTATGTAAAGTATGAATGTTTGTTCACGATGTTATGAAATTTTTTTTTTTTTAAAATCATGTTGTTGAGAATTAGGGATATTATCCCATTCTCATTAGTATGTGGTTTTCCAAAAAGAAAGAGAGAAATTGAGCGTTTGTTGTGTTGGTGGTAGTTCTGGTGACCGGTGGGCATTTCAACGAGTGGTGAAACAACTTTAGTTGAAGAAGAAGAGCGTAGCGACAGAAAATCTTTTATATATATATTTTTTTTTGAAAAAAAATCATTCCCTAGGTCTCCCGCAAACATTTTTGGATGCCTTCACTTCTCATGATTGAAATTCAAATTGTAAACAATTTTTATACTTTTTTTTTCATAATTTCTTCTTTTATTTTTTTAAGGAACACATTAGGTACATTATACATGTTAGAGGTCATTTGGTTTCATTCAATAATAATTTATTTTTTATTATTTATATTATTTTATTTAATTTTTTAGTAATAAAATATTATGATAATCTTCTATTATTAATGATATTGTGACACCACTTTCACTATATGTATTAAAATATTATCAAAATAATTTTAATTTTATTATAATTATATTATTATTTATTAAATTTTAAGATAAAAATAACTTCATTTTCATTTAATATAACAAGTAATATAAAAAATATTTAAGAATAATTATATCTAAAAGTATTTAAATAAAATAATTTAGCAATATTTTTTTATTATCTCTAATAAAATATAATAATTATTTATACTTATTAAATTTTATCAAATATGATAATCATTTATATATAATAATCATTTAAATAATTTATCATTAAAATAATATTTTAATTTTAATAATAAAATATTAATCAAACCAAACCATCCCTTAGAAGCATCTTTCTTTTCCAGTTATGGAAGTATCCATTTTTCACATAAGGATTTATCTATCTGATATTAATTAAAATCGACAAAATTTTTTCCGCGTAAACTTTTTTAGGCAAACGTATAACGATTTTACTTTTATAAGCAAATTTACTTTTAATTTCAAAAATATCCTCCCTGATTTATTACGTGATTTTCAACAATTTACATATGCGTATCACAGTGTATGGATGCGTATAAGGTACGTGGATACGTGCATGATGCGTAGGGTGAATACAGGGTACGTAAGATGAGTACAAGATACATGAGTACGTGCAGAGTGCGTGGGTGCGTAACAAATATAAATATATAAATATATTATATATATATATATATTATAATATAATATAATATTTAAAAAATATAAAAAATATATATATTAAATATTATAATATTTAATATAATATATAAAAATAATAATAATAATTTTTAAATATATATTTATTATATTATTTAAATATTATATTATATTATTTAATATATAATATATAATATATATATATAATATATATATATATATATATATATATATAATATATATATATATGAGGGTGCATATGCACCCTGCACACACTCATGCACTCACGTATTTTGCATGCACTCATGCACCTCACACCTTGTACGCACCCATACACTCTTCACGTATCTGCACGCACTCACGCATCCTGTGCATACTCCATGATAACCCACGCACCCATGCACTCTGTACGCACCCATGCACTTACGCATCCTATACAGCCCTTGAAATCTCACATATGGAATGGTTGAAAATAATGTAATAAGCCAGAGGGTATTTTTAGAGTTACAAAAAAAAATTGCTTATAAAAATAAAACTATTGTACGTTTGCCTAAAAACGTTTATGCGAAAAAAATTTTATCGATTTTAATTAATATCCCACATATCAGGAAAAAATATGAAGTAATTTTTGAACAATTTCAAATGTTTTTAAACTATGAAATATTTTTAAATGCAACTTTGATATACTTAAGCTAAGTATTAATGACTCTAATTGAGCTGGGTCTTGTAAATAATGACCTGTACGTAGAAGGCAAATAGTTTCCATTTATTTTGTCTAGAGGCTGTTGAACGGGAGCCATAATATTAAATTTCGATTAAATTTAAGCTTACCTGTATGAATGAGCCAACCTTTATTGACCAAGACATTTCAATGTAAATATTGGCCAAAAGATAAATAACATAATCATGAACCTAGACTATTAAGTAATAGGTCGAATCACATTAACAACTCTTTTGTATCTCATTCGTTTCATTCTCACTTGTCATTAAAATAATATATAATCAAATAATTTTAATAGTTTAAATTATCATTATCAAGACGTATTTTGGCATAAAACCATGTAGTACGTACTTTTGGTTGGTGACAAAAAATGCCTTGATATGCCATTGGGTCTCTATTAAGGTTTGAAATGAGTTTTTCGTTTCAGTAAAACATCACTGTATATAATTTTTGTTTTCAACACAATATACTTACCACCATTAGTGACAACCCTTTTCTTTTCGGTTAAGTAAAAAATTATATTAACAAAACCAATGAGCCCACCGAATGATGGGGAAAAAACAATCTAAACTCACTCTTACAAATGTAAGGTAATCGAGGAAGCTACAAAATGATTAGGTTTGAAGGGACTAACTTTTTAATATTCTCATCTTCAAGGTCTATCACCGTTCTTATAGTAATAGAATTTAAGAGATAGACATATATCGATTACTTGCTATCCAATTATATATTAATTTTGGGAAATTAATTATATAAACTACATTTGAAGGGGTTAATTCGAATACAACCAGCAAGCCTAACTTTATATTATAATAACAAACAAACTTAATTAAATACAAATTTGCTTTCATCCTTAAGCTACCAACAAAACTCTAAACAATCAACTCTATCGATCTTTATCTCTTTTTCGCATAATCTCGCATTGAAAACATGAAACCAAGTTAAAAAAAGCTTCACATTCCCGTATTAAGTTTAATCTAAATTAACTTAAAATTTGTCAATCCAGTTCTAAACATTAAATTCATTAATAATGCCTTTGATTGTAGTTTTTGTAATTAACTCATGGATGTAGTTAGAATTGAAAATAGTAGGGATAAATTTCACATGAGATAAAATGGGTTCTTGTTTGATTTGTGAATTATAGACAAAATAGCGGTGTATTTTGGCACTTACTATAAGTTACTCAAATGGCGTAACTTTAAACCAAATGGATAAACAATCTGATATCACTTGAGTTTGATTATTGAGCAGGGTAAGCGCTAGAATTTAAGTAGGGGTTAAGGATTTTTTAACTTAGCGCACACTCAGAGAAATCATGTAAAGTCTCGAGTTTGGAATTGATTAAACATATACAGGATAATTGTAAACTTTTCATGTCAAGAGGGATGAGAATAAAGTCCATTACGACTTTGTGTGGGCTCAATTCTGTAACATTGTATGGGCCTCCAGGCCCTCCACCAAGCAGATTGGTGGGAATGTTACTAAGGAAAATTTGGTCTCAAACTCTCAATATTTTTTTTGTTGAAAAAATAGGTAATTTTAAATTAATAATTAAAAAGAAGTGAATTAATTATTTTAATATACCTCATATATAAAGAAAACCATTTTTCACTTAATACCCTTTATTATTTTGTTTCTGAAACTGTAATTTGAATTTCTTTATGTTGTCACAATCAAAATTATTTTTATGAGATTAATGTTGAATCAAATGGTGAAAACAAAATAATAATGGACAACGATGGAAAAGAAAAATAATTAAAAAATATTTTATTTTCTTATTTTTCTCATCAAGGCTGAAATTGATTGGAATAAAAAATTCTGCGTGTGAGAATCTGTACATTTTATCAAAAAAAAAAAAAAAAGGTCACTGGAATGATGGGTGAATAAAAACACTTAGAAAGGAAATGAAATATAAGAAATTAATTATTATTGAGGGGAAGCACACCTGTGAAATACAATAGAGATCAACATTATAAGAAACTCTTAAATTAAAATTGAAATGCTGAAATCTTAGCAAAATGAAAAGAAATTTGTTCACTCCTTTTATTGTCTTCTCACACCCAAAACAAGCTTCAATTTGAGTTCAAGTTCAACCAGAGACGAATTATTATATAGCTTGATCGATTGTGGAGTGCCTCAAGAAAGAACTTGATATACCCTTGTATAGCTAGCTTGATTATTAACCTTCTAATAAACAAACCAATGGTCATTTTGCGAGGAGCTCCACCACGAGACATGTAAGGCCTATGGTTGGATCGCCAAGAAGAATTGCTGCAATGGTTTTGAAGAGTATCTTCATTATCCTGACAAATTTGTTACCATTTCTTCGATTTCTATTCTGACGTTGAAGAGAAAACTCTAATTTCTGAAGAGCCAAACTATTATCATCCTGGTAAGCCCTATTCTCACGTCCCTCCAGAATCTTTTTTGTTAAACAATTCACATGAATGTTAAATTTCTTGCACTTGGATACATAAGACCACCCCTCAATTTGGGATGCAGTGCATTCACGCTTTGTCTTATTGCAAAAATAGCACTCTGATAACGCCTTTTCAGAAAGCTTAAACAGAACACCATCAGAGGGTTCCTCGCAGGGTAACTTTTGGCAACAAGGATGCAAATCCCAGTTGTTCTTTTCATCGTGATAGACAAAACCTTTCACAGGTTGTCCGCAGGCGTCGCAGCATCTACGACAATCATCTTCACAGAAGCATTTCTTAACTGGAGGAGGTTCATATAGTAATTTGAAGGCTGAATTCTCCAAGAAGTCGTGATGAGCAGTAGGCTTTGCGACCATACATTCTGTATGAAGGTCAAAGTCGCAGAGATCACATCTGTATCTTGAACCAAAGCCTCGCTGCTTGCAGCCATCACACGTGTAGATTTTTTTAAAGTTTTTGAACTCGAGTTCATGCTCTGGATGGCTGGGGTGAGTCTCTCCCATTTGTGATTTAAGGAACTGATCTAAGTTTCTTAGTATAGCGGAAAGTTACAGGAAGTAAAAGATCAAGCACAAGGAAAAAGAGTATAGGAAGAAGAAGCAATATTTTGAGGAAAATCAGTCTCCCCTGGTCTCGTTTATATAGGGATTTTGAGGAAGTAACTCCGAATTTTTGCCGTCAGTAGGTTTCCATTGTAGGAACACATATCAAGTCCACAGCAGTAATTTCAATGAAATTGTATTGAAGGTGTAATGAAACTAGAGGCTAAGAAACAATAAAACTGGTTTTCCCAGAAAATCTCTACTTTGTTTTGTTGCTTTTGGACTGAAATCCAACGGTATCTAAATCGCCGGTTAGAAATTTCTTTCAGCAGCTGAAGTTTTCGCTACGATTCTGCCTGTTACTTGCTGTAGGGCTCACACGCACAATGTAAGTTACGTAGAATCAACCTCTACACGGCCTCAGCAATCGACAGACGGCTAGATAAAATAAAATCTGGGTTTTTTAATGTTGTCAAAAACTCTATAAGAAGCTGAAGACCAGAAAGTTACGCATTTCAAGTCAACTACCCGGCCGCGTTTTGTCTGAGGAGGAGAAAGTAACTTTGACTGTGACAAAAACCTTTGAGAAACTTACATTCTGGCTTGTTTTCCCAATAAATCGATTTAGGAACCCATAAACAAGATAGACATCTGCTTCTGCAAGTTATACGGTTGATGTTGGAGGGCACGTTTTAAGATAGATTAAAAACCCTTCGCACTAATTAATTAATTAATTAATTAATTAAATCTCGCTGACAGAGTCACAACGTAATTGCTACTTCAAGGTTTATTAAGTGATCACCTTCGATTAATATTTATTAAATACTTAGGTTATTCTTCAAAGCAAAATTAAAATTAATTATCCTAAAAGATAGTTTAAATAATAAAAGAGGAGCCCACGTAAAAAGTTAAATTTCTTAAAAAGCAATTATCCTTACGAGAGACAAAATCTTTCCTAAAACTCTAGAAAACGAAGTTTGCCTTGGGGAAATTTTGTTGTAAACAATATTAATACTTTATTAAAACACTTTTCTAAGGGTAAATAACATAATCTTGAACATGAACTCCTAAACAATAAGTTGAATTACATTAACAACTTTTTTATGTCTCATTTGTTTTATTTTTATTTGTCGTTAAAATAATAGATAATCAAATGATTTTATAATTTCAATCGTTATTGTCAAAATATATTTTGTATAAAACTCTATAATGTATATTTCTAATTGATAAAAAGAAATACATCAATAATTTGACGGTAGAATGAGAGTCTTCACTCAAAATACCCACAAATCGTCAATCTCTTACCTTTCTTTCGATGCCTTTCGGAAGAAAAACAAAATCTAAACTCTATCGATTTTGGATAGAGTATCTTTTTTAGGATTTCTCACAAAAAAAAATCAAAGAGGATCTTATATAATTATATTATCTAAAACATGCGAATACAATGTAAAAATGACTTGTGTCATAAAAAGTCAATAATGAGTGTACAAATTACTCTTGAAATGTAGAGTTTAACTCTAAAATACTTATGAGTACGTCTTAAAGATAAAATAATCATTTTATATATATTTATATATCTAAATATATTTATGGTTAAATTAGAATGAAAATAAGTTAAAGTATGAACTGTTTATGATATTGAACAGTCGTGCATGGGATAAGAATGTTGGTGTATCCACATCAGTCGAAGTGGATAAATACTCCGTTGAAAAAATTCCAGTGATAAATGAGCGTCCATGTGAAGCATGAACATCCGTTCACGGCATTACACAATTTTTTTAAAATGTCATGTTGCTGAGAATTAGGGATATTATCTCATTCTCATAATTATGCGGTCATCCAGAAATTGAGAGAGAAATTAAGCGTTTGTTGTGTTGGTGATAGTTTGGGCGACCGGTGAGCATTTCAACGAGTGGTGAACCAACTTTTGTTGAAAAAGAAGAGGGTAACGACAGAAAATCTTTTATATATATGTAAATAAGGCTGTTCAAAAAAAAAAAAAAAAAAAAAAAAAAGGGGTATCCCTGGGTCTTCCGCAAATATTTTTGGGTGCCTTCTCATGATTGAAATTCAAATTGTAAACAATTTTTTTTATAATTTCTTCTTTTATTTTTTTAAGGAATGCGTTGCGTTGCGTTAGGTATGTTATACATGTTAGGGGCTGTGTAGTTTCACTTAATAAAAATTATTTTAGTAATTTATCTTTTATTATTTATATTACTTTGTTTGATTTATTAATAATAAAATATTACGATAATTTTCTGTTATTAATGATATTGTGATACCATTTTTGTTTTAGGTATTAAAAAATTATCAAAGTAATTTTAATTTTATTATAATTATATTATAATTTATTAATTTTTTAAGATAAAAATAACTTCATTTTCAATTAATATAACAAATAATATAAAAAATATTTTAGAATAATTATACCCAAAAATATTTAAGTAAAATAATTTAACAGTATTTTTTATATTATCTCTAATTAAATACAATAATTATTTATATTTATCAAATTTTATTAAATATGATAATTATTTATACTTAATAATATTTTAAATAATTTATTTTTAAAATAATTTTTTAATTTTAATAATAAAATATTAACAGAGTCAAACCATCCTTTTAGAAGCATCTTTCTTTTCCAGTTATGGAAGTATCCATTTTTTATAGTAGGGTTTATCTATACCTGAGTAAAATATATATCAGGAACTAATTGAGCTGGGTCCTGTAAATAATGACCTGTACGTGGGAAGGCAAATAGTTTCCATTTATTTTGTCCAGAGGCTGTTGAACGGGAGCCATAATATTAAATTTCAGCTTTACCCGCATGAATGAGCCAACCTTTATTGACCGAGACATTTCAATGTAAATATTGGCCAACAGACTTATTCGGACCCAAGAAATAGTGAAATTCAAAACTCTCATTCCCAAATTTTAAAAAATTTAAATATTCACTCATGAATTAAAATCTGTTAAAAAATTTAAATATTCACTCGTTATTTAATAATAATATTTAAAAAATTAAAAGTTTATATCATTTTACTCCCTTAATTTAAAAACTAACAATTTCATATCATAAAAATTAAGTTTTGAAAAGTAACATTTTCCCCTTACCTAGGGTTTTAAATTTCATCGATGAATTCCCAACGAACGATGATCGATTTCTCTCCCTCTTAGTATCGTCTCTCCCTCCGATGTTCAATATCCATGGATGATGTCTGGATTCGACAAACTCCAGATGAAGAGTCAAAACTCTTCGTCGTCCAAATGAAGTCGGTATCATCTAGATAATAACAACAGTCCAAATAAAGCCAACTTTATCTGGATGATGACGATGGTCTAAACAAGGTTAGATTTGTCTGAACGATGACGATAGTCTAAACGAGGAGTTGTCCTCCTCTAGATGAGGTCGATCTCCTTGTCTAGACTGTTGTCATTGTCTAGACGAGACGAAGCTAACTTTCTTTGGACCATCGTCATCGTCCAGACAAAGTCGATTTATTCTAGACGATGAAGATCTAGACAAAGAGTTTTTACTATTTATCCAGATTTCATTTGAATTTCTTTGAATTCAGAATTCGTTGATCAGATATTGAATATCGGAAGGAGAGACGATATTGGAAGGGAGAAAGATTGACCATTGTTGTTCAGAAATTTGTTCGCGAAATTTGAAAACCGCAGGTAGGGGGAAAATGTCACTTTTCAAAACTTAATTTTGAGAGAAATTGTTAGTATTTCAAATTAAGAGGGTAAAATAATATAAACTTTTAATTTTTAAAATAATATTGTTAAATAACGATTTTACCCTTAACTTTAACTGAAAATCTTAATAGATTTTAGTTTATGAATAAGTGTTTAAAGTTTTGAAAGTTTGAAAATAGAAGTTTGAGATTGCACTATACTTTAAATGAGAATAAGTCTTTTGGCCATAAATATATATTAAACTACAAGTAATTTTTGACAAGATGTTAATTATTTTTCTTACGTCTTCTCACTAAGATTTCATGATCCGCTACTGAATTTATTTCAATTCCAATATCTCTGATCAAATCGATATTGACATATCAATTCGATACAAGATCTCTTATTGAATTGCTCATTCAATGAGCATTCTCAATACTATGCCTCGAAGAGGACTCGAACCTCCACGCTCTTTAGCACAAGATTTTGAGTCTTGCGTGTCTACCGTTTCATTACTAAGATATTTTAAAAGTGAATTGTATTCCATAAATATGATATCTATCTAGTGTAATGTATAGAATATATGACAAAGGTTGAGTATAGTATTTTTATTGATCCGGCATGTCATATAGACCCCAATCAGATATTCAATTGCTTCAAATAGAATTAACCAAAGAATGTGTTTTATATATATCAAAAAGATGGAATATCAAACCGATTTCTCATTTTAAGTAAATTGGTGCCGCCATTAGAATATTGATTATGGTTGTTTATTTAGAAGTTTGGGTTGTATAATGTTATTAATTAATTATTTCCCCACGACCTTTGACCAAGAAGATAAGTTAACACCAGTAGAATGTCAGTGCAGTATGCTTACACTTACCACCATCGGCCACCATGCAATTGCATGTTAATGTTTTAATACGAATATAACCAGCGATCCTAAATAATTAGATACAATTTTCTCTCATCTCTAAACTTCCAACAAATCTCTAAACAATAAGTCCAATCAATTTTTATCTCTCTTTTCCATAATCTCATATTGAAAACATGAAATCAAGCAAAGAAAAAACAAAAAAAAATCAGAGAGTTTGGGTTCGAATTTGATTGTTGTTTTGGTAATTACTTCGTGAATGTAATTGGAACTAAAGACAGTAGGAATATATTTGCATGGGATTGAATGGGGTTATAGTCGATTTAAGAAATATGGGCAAAATACCGATAGATTTTGACAGTTAGTGTAAGTTACTCAATTGGCGAAGTCTTATGCCAAGTGGATAAACATTCGATATAAACTGAATTTGATTATTTTGGGGGTAAGTGCTAGAATTTAAAGGAATAAGGGTTAAGGAATTTTTCACTTAGTGTATACACAGGCAAATCGTGCAAAGGCTCGAGTTTAGAATTGATTTGGTATATATCGGGTAACTGTAAACATTCACGTAGAATATCTAGTATGTACTATGTAGAAGATCAAGCGAGAGGAAGAAGAGTACAAGAAGAAGAAGCAATATTTTGACGAACATCGATCTCCTGTGGTGTTGTTTATAATATGAGGAAGTAAGACTGAATTTTCGCTGTCGGTAGGTTTCCACTGTAGGAACACATTAATTACACGCAGGTCCACAGCAGTAATTTCAATGAAATTGTATTGAAGGTGTAATGAAAACTAGAGGCAAAGAAACAATGAAACTGGTTTTCCCAGAAAATCTCTACTTTGTTTTGTTGCTTTTGGACCGAAATGCAACGGTATCTAAATCGTAGGACAGAATTTCTTGCAGCAGCTGAAGTTTTAGCTAGGATTCTGCCTGGTACTTCCTGTAGGGCTCACACGCACAATGTAAATTAACTAGAATCAACCTCCACGCCGCCTCAGCAATCAACAGAAGGCTAGAGATAATAAAATCTGGGTTCTTTAATGTTGTTGAAGACTCTATAGGAAGCGGGAGGAGAAAGTAACTTTGACTGTGACAAAACTCTTGAGAAACTTTCATTCTGGCTTGTTTTCCAGGGTAATCATTTTAGGAAATTTCGGTTATGATCTTACCTTACCCGTAAACAAGATAGACATCTGCTTCTGCAAGTTATATAGTAAATGTTGAAGGACACGCTCTAAGATAGATTAAAAAGCCTTCGCATTAATTAGTTAATCAATTAAGGCCAAAAGGCTTATTTTCATCTAAAGGTTAGCCTAAACTCAAACTCATATCTGTTAACTTTTAAATGAAAACTTTTTGTTTTAGTCTCTAATGAAGACGGTTGGAGAGTGACTGAGAGGAAGCCAACGGCCAAAGATGGTGAATGATCACTAGAAAAAAGGAGAAAAAATTAAAGAAGAATAGGGGTGAAATTGAAATTTTCTAGAAAACTAGACGATGATTGTATATCGGAAAAAAATGCTTTTCAACCCTAGACTTAGAAAAAGTCAGTTTTTAAATTTAAAAAATATAAAATTAGGGAATAGAAATAAAAATTTTAAAACTTAAGGATAATTTTAAAATATGAGTTTAAATAAAATTTTTAAATAATAATTTTACCCTTGAGAGTAATAGTAAAATTTAACAGATAGGTAAATATTTGAGGTTTCAAAAATTAAAGAATGTGAGTTTTGTGTTTACTCTCAACCTTGGGTGGTAATTTTTGCCATTAATTAATTCAATCTCCCTTACTTAATTGCTACTTTAATTGATTACCATTAATTAATATTTATTAAATACTTAGGTTAGGTTACTCTTCAAAGCAAAATTAAAATCAATTGATCACCAATTACACCGTTAATTTATCATACAAAATAATCTATTATCTATACATTGATTAATCAAGAAGTATTTAATTATTTGACAGTAAAGTTTCAAGGATGGCAAAAATCAAATCCCTTGGATTACCAAATTTAACAAGAAGGACGAGCCTGATACACAATTGGGCCTTCTCGCGGAATGTTTTTAGCCTTATCATTGAGTATTCCCGACTTAGTACTGCCACTTCTTGAATTGGAATTGCAATGTTCAGCAACGCTAGATGACCATCAAACTTTGTAATATCAGCAAAATAACCCCTTCTCCCTGTCCGGGGTTTGATGGCAAAAATCTCACATCAAACAAAAGCTGAGATCGTCTTATGTCAATGTAAAGACATTACCTTTTTCTCTACCGTAAGACACTTCTTTAGGACAAAATTGTGAGATCAGTACACACCAAAGAGGACAATATATTATAGTTTTAAATGGTTTGCTATATATGTATATCAAGGCCCTAAACCCTTTCAATTAAGGGTTGTGTCGATGTCAAAAATCTTATATCAAATATGAGTCAAGGGTCATGAGTTAATACAAACATATCATTTCTTTCCTGTGTGAAATACATTTTAAGGCAAAGCCGTAAAACCAACAAAAGTTAAGGTGGATAATACCTCACAGCTTTAAGTAATCTGTCATATACAGTTTAAAGCAACATCAACAATTAGTTATTATACAATAACTCACTAAATGATACACATTGAAGTGACAAACTATAAGAATAATAACCAAACACCTTTTCAATATAACATACGGGTAGGAGTCACTCAAGTAAAGGTAATGACCTTCTAGATTATATTTCATTTTTATCTTGTCTCATTTTTTGAAAACAATAATTCTTTATCAAATTAAGATAAGATAATTATTGTATCTCTAATTAAATAAAATAGAAAATTTTGAATTTAAATTTGAATGTAATGAACAATATTATAACTAACATTCTCATAATACAAATATAAAAGATCATACTGATGTAAGGGCAAGTAAGGAATCCTTCAAAAAGACATAAAATTTTCACTAGAACTCTAGAAAACTAAGCCTCCCTTAGGAAATTTCTTTTGTAAACAATATTAATACTCCATTGAAACATTTTTCTTGAGATAAATAATATAATTGTAGACTTATGCTCATAGATTACAAGTCAAATCATATCAACAACTCTCTTGTGTCTCATTTTCTTCGTTCCCATTTGCCATTAAAATAATAGATAATAGAATGATTTCATAGTTTTAATCACTATTATCATACTCTATCTTGCACAAAATTTTGTATTGTATACTTCCCAGTGGTGCCAACAAATACATCAATAATTTGACGTTAGAATGAGAACCTTCAAAGAAAATATACACAAATATTCAATTTCTGACTATTTTTTTGATTCCTTATAAAAGAAAAACAAAATTTAAAATCTATCGATCTTAGATATAATATTTTTTTCAGGACCCTTTATGAAAGACATCAAAGAGAATCTTATATAACCATATCATCTAAGACATGTTAATACAACATATAAACGGCTCATTATAAAAAACAAAACAACTTATTTTGTAGTAGTGTCAATTTATGACGTGTCCGATTCTTAAAGCACACCAATTTGTAGGCAACTATCAACATTTAGATATTAACTCACATCAAATGTAGTACTCACGTTGCAACAGTGTCGATGTGCTCTATGCAAAATCAAAATCATGTCCAAGTGGTTAATTGACTGTGTGCAAATCTTGGCCCACGCTATGTTAATGTCAATCATTAACATGTAAATGATTACTCTCATATTATAAAAATGCCAACTAAAAGGATATAGATTACTCTTAATGTTTGGATAGTTCCTTGTTGTGAGCAATCAACTCACATCATATCAATAATTATTTTTAGCATATAACAATAACTCACACCTTAAGGAATATATTAGATATGTTGGTCCTATAATAAGATTAGAGGCCCTAAGCCTTCCAAATGGTTAGTTTCGAGAGTTTATCGGATCATTTTATATTGATGATAATGAGAATAGTAACTTCAGTGGTTAGTAAGATAAAGCGTGATTTATGTATTTCAAGGGTGAAAAAGTATTTTTAAACTAAATGTTGAATGGAAACTTATGACCATGGTTATGAAAATCAAACTAAACTAATCGATCAAACTAATTTGACCAAGATTGGTGGGTAGTTTGGTTCGATTGAGAGATTTAAACTTAAGTCCTAACAACTGTTAAGGATGGTGAAATGTCATTAAACCATAATTGAAGTTGTGGTATATTATAAATATATATATTTTTATTTGAATATATATATTTATTCAATTGATTATCAATTATGGTTACAAGTTTGATTATCAATTCAATTGATGTAACCAAAAAATTTTAGATCAAACTTTTGATCAGATCAAAACCCAGTACAATTATTAAAGCATTGTTTATAATTTTAAAAAATTATGAAAAGTTATTGATTTTTTTCTCCCGTACATGTATGATTATTAGTTAGATTGTCCTAATGTGAGCTTCTATATGGTACATGTCAACACAAGAAAAGAAATACATTAGAGTAATATTATATGTATTTATAATAAATATTAATTTAAATATCAATAATAATATATTATAATATAATTAAATATTATTTTGTTATTTATTTAAAATCATATAATAACATATCATTATTTATATCTAAATTGATGTTCATTAACATTATAAATACATCTAATTTTATTGAAAATTTTAGCATTACAATACAGTAGAAATTATTATTTTTATTTTTTATTTTTGTCTTTGTATATATAATGTGCATAGAAATAAATAACTCCTGTATCTTTCTTATCTTCGTTAAAAAATGCTTTAAGGTACGTTTGCTTGAGAAGAATAAGTGGTTATTTTGATAATTTACTTTTTATTACTAATATTATTTTATTCGATTAATTAAATAATAAAAAATTACAATAATTATTTTACAAAAAAGTTGATATGACAACACACAATATAATCTAATTAACAAATTTATAAAATAATTATCAAAATAATCTTAATTTTATTATAATTTTATTATTAATAAATTTAATTTAACATATTAATAACGTTAAAGTAATATTTAGATATTATTTTATTATTACTAATTAAATATACTAATTATTTAGACATATTAATTTATCCTTTTTAGATTTCCCTAATTTTAATAATAAAATATTATTCATACCTACCGCATCCTAAGAGTTACATGGTAAATTAACCTTAAATAGTTTAGTGTCAAATTAAGTTAAACTAATGACAGATAATTTATTCGTTGAGAAGTAATGTGGCAGTTTAGCATTCTCCAGAATTAATTACTAGTTCATGCCCAGAAGTGATTCTTAAAAAACAAGTTTCTTTTTATGCATTCATCAAATTGGAGGGAGAAATAGTTTGAATAATAAAAGATAAAATTTTTTTTTATAAAAGAATATGAATTTATATATATTTTTTAATAAATTAAAATCAAATTTTAATTTACGTAATTTAGTATTATGAGATTAATCATTAAATTCAAAATTTATTTTATTTAATATAATTAGTTTATTCAGAAAATAATAATCTAATTAACTGAGATTTCACGATGCGAAAAAAAAAAAAAAAAGATCCAAGGGTAACATAGCTCATGCCAAATTTAGCTATTTCTGGTGTGTCTGCAATTGAAGGACTGCAAGTTGATTGATGTCATTACTCTTACAATATGCCATCATCTCCAATGAAAGCATAATGGGCATGAAGAAAATATTTATGAAGGAAATTAAGTTTGCGGCATGGTACTCCATCTAGCCAAATACATGCTTTTTGAGATCAAAACAATATTTTAGATCTTCTGAAAGATGATATGTACACCATGTCGAGGCTCTACAATCATTCTGTATGCAGGAGAATGCTGATACTTGGGAGACAATGAGAAAGTAAACTTGGAGACAATAATGGAGAGGAGAATCTTCAATTGAACCATTGCAAAATTTTTGCCTAAGCATAGGCGAGGACCCAGTCCAAAGGGAACGTATGCTTGAGGAAACTTGCAAGCTTTAGAGACACCTTCAGAAAACCTTTCTGGTTTGAACTCATTTGCATCGGCTCCCCAAATTTCAGGGTCTCGGTGCAGAGTTGGGATCAGAGTCCATAAACATACGCCTTTGGGAATAATGATATTCCCAACTCGAGTCTCCTCAAGTGCCTCCCTTGAGACAAATGCTGCTGGGGGATACAGCCGCAGTGATTCATGAATCACCATTGTCACCTGGAGAATTTTGCCCAGATTAATTAAACTTGAACCCACATCAGTCATCAATTCATTTTAGTTTTCAGTATGTACCGTTTTTAAGTGGAGAAGAGAATCGGGATCAGGGAAGTTGTCACCACAAACTTGGGCAAGGTCTGCGCGAATTCGGGCTTGCCACTCTGGATGAAGAGCAAGCAGCATCAAGGTCCAAGAGGCAGCAACAGCCGTAGATTCGTGGCCGGCGAAATAAATGCTCTTACAATTGTCAACAATGAAGCTCTTGGCTGTAGCCAGAGATTGGTCTTTGGCAGCTCCCTCCAGTATCAACTGCATTAAATCCTTTTCTGATGAAGATATCTCTTGTTCACGTTCCTTCACTGCCTCCCATATCAACGACTCTATTTCCCTCTCCAAACTCCCAATTTCGTTTTGCTTCTTCATTGACAGAAATCTGCCTCTGTAAAACACATGTTCATCAAAGATTTAATCATGTTATAACATTGATTAATTTTAACATAATACATATATGAACATACGCGAAACTGGTGACTCCAAAAAGGAAGCTTTGCTTGGATATGGCTTTTTGAAGGCTCCTAAGCTTAGAGAAAATCTCTTTGCCTTTGAAATAAGAGCTACCAAAACAGGCTCTAGAGATAACATCTCCAGAGAACCCCCTCAAATCCTCATCAACTCTAATATCTGCACTCACCCCACCTTGAGCTTCTATACAGTCTTCCCATTTTCTCAGCAATGGCTCTGTCGACTCCACCATTAGCCCCACCATGCCCTGCATATTGCAATGGTGAATTAATGTAGTAGATTTCATAAAAATTATTAATTACCCACAAAAATTCACCTCACCTTGACTTTATCCATGAAGAACTCGGGTGCAACGATTTTCCTCTGTTGAGCCCAAATATGACCATTGGACCTTATAATGCCATTTCCAAGCATGGGCGAGAGCTTCTTGGTTACATAAGAAGGCTTACCTAAGTCCAGGGTATTGCTTTGGTTCATTTCTTTCACCAGCTCCGGCTGATTCACGTACAAGTGTTGCCTCATTCCCGTCGAATACGTGTATAATGGACCTTCATTCATTTGCAATTTCAAAGCCATAGCATTACTACTAAACAAAATAACCATTCAATTGATCAAGACACACTGATGACTGTAACTGATCAATTTTCATGGAAGAAACAAATAACAGAGGCAAGAAAAGTTACCGTATTCCTTTCTCCACTGCTCGAAATACGGAAAGAGGGTAGAAGTGTAGTCGTGGGCTACGAGATCATGGTTAAATTTGGATGGCTTTGTATTGATTTGAATCCTCTGCATCTCCGCTAGATTTCCATATAAAATCGAAGGAGGAGGCCCTCTTATCCCTTGCATACGCAGCATCTTCCTCACTCTCTCACACTTGACCCATATACTACCGTACAGATGAAGCAATAAGCAAACTAATCCTAAGAAGCCAACTGAACAAACGCTCGGCAGAAGACTCAGCATCACTTCCATCTTCTCTCTGCTCTAATCTGACGGTGGCTTAAATTTTATATGTGTGCATGTATGGAAGCCGCTTTCCATGGAAATGCATTATTAATGATTAGTTAACTGTGAGGAGATGAGCATAAAATTAAACTATGAAAGAGGAGGCACATAAGACATAAGGCACCTCAATACTTCCTAAGATGATTGGACTAAATGAATTGACCTGGAGAGGCCGCTGATTGGGCGAAAGCGATATTAGAAGTTCAATAATATGGGAAAACAACCTCCATTATTTAAGTTAAGTTTAACAGTAGGTGGCGATGTGTTTGTTTATAATTAGATTTAATTTGTAGCAGCACATGGGCTGGGGATCATTCACGTCAATACCGACAATTAGGGTCAAATAAGTCACACAGTGAATTTATGATCTCATCAATAATGAAATTGGGGTGGTCCAAATGCACTCCACAAACACATTAAATTTTCAAACAGGTGAGGTGAGATGAGCTGAGCTAAGATGAGATCCTCCATGCCCCAATTCCAATAAGGACCACCATTTAAGCTCAGAAGAAGAGTGAAGAATTCAACTACTACAAGAGGACCACATTCATGAAGTTTGAAGAATCTGCTTTGTTTGTTGTTTGTCAAACTCTCACTCTCACAACATGGGTGATGGCCTGGTGCTATCACCAAAACCATATTACTACTATTTGGTAGCAGCAGCAAGTTATTAAGTTCAAGTTTGATGCTCATGGTGCTGTGATTAAAAAGGGGGACGGCACCGTCCTCGAAACAAAGGTGCCACGCGTGGCTGTGTAGATCTTTTGTTTTTTTCTGGGTAAGGTGTCAAGTTGATGGAGCAACATTTCTTCACTCCCCCACAAACGTTGGATGCCTTCGGACTTGAGTCACGGATGTTAACCCCCCCTTCTTTTTATGCTTTGACAACTACGTTTATTTTCTACAGGCCGGAAAGGCATATACCAAAGCCTCTGTTAATTCTCTTGTGCTTCATCTCCACCTTTATTTCGATTCTGTTTACTCTCATTTGGTGTGAAAGTCTACACCTACGGAAAGTAAATCTTAGTTGAACCTAGTGGAAGAATATGAAAAGACACAAAATAAAGTTGAGAGTTTCATTAGTCTACAATCATAGTATTCTTATTTAGAATGATTAACCTAAGGACTATTGTGAGATTCAGTTAAAAAATATCGAGCAATGCTACATTTACCTATTTTTAAATATATAAATAAATATATACATAATATATTATCATATAATTATACGTTATTTTATTTTTAATTCAAAATCACTTAACCATTTTATAACTATTTATATATTTAAAATCGGTATGAATAATTTTATTAAAAAAATATATATATATATAAATAATAAATATATATCATATTTAAAAAAAATTAAATAAAACTAAAAAATAATAAATATATATTCACTTTCAATTTATGATCTCTCCAAGTTTAATATTATTTCTTAAATAATTTTAAATTAAATTTCAAAGAAGCAATGGTATATATTTCTTTGGGATTTAATTAAAAGTGAAATTGAAAAGACATCATCCAATATTGTCACCTAGAGAGCAATTTATGTGTACCTATTTTTAGTACACAATTCAGATATATAGATGATGTGTTATTATGAGATTAAATATTATTTTATATTTAATTTAAAATTATTTAATTATATAGTAATATATTATTTATATATATAAATTATATACTAAAATAAATACATATAATTTTATTATATAATAAATATAATAATTTTTTTACTATTTTAGTTTAAAAAAATACTATATTAAATAAAATTATTATATAATAAATTATTATATAATTAAATATTATTTCACTTCTATTATTGAATTAATTAACCAATCACATTATCAAAATTTGCGCCCTTTTTATGTGTAAGTGATTTTATTGTTTAATTGATTACTCTAATATTTATAATATTATAAGTATAATTAGAAAGAGAGAGAAATATAGACGTATTTAAGTTAAAAGAAATAGGAGCAAAATATGTACAATATTGTTTCGAAGGGAGGGGAAGTATGAATGCTCTTTAAGTGAGAAATGGCAGGTCGACAAATGGAGATGGGGGCTCTTTATACAAGGAAAACCCACTGTCCCCCATCGTCCACATTTAATGTTTTTCCCACAAGGTTTTCTAGCTTGCCTACGTTTTTTCCGCCGCGTGTATGTATGTGTGCGTGTGTGTGTGTGTGTCTCTCTCTCTCTCTCTATATATATATATATAGAATAGTTATTTCAATTTCCATCGTTGCCAACAAAGCAATTATTTGAAACCAAATAGGACGAGGACGAACCCAAATAGGACGAGGACGAACACACTGTGGATATTTAAAAAAAAAAGAGTGAGGCCGGAAGAAAACCCCCTCCCCTCCCGGTCCTGGTACAGAAGAGTAAGTGATACTCGATAAATATGAAATCGAGTGTAAAAGAGGAAGCTGCATTTTGTTGAAGGAAGTAAAGGAGTATTTACAGAGATGGAGAGCTGGGGAGGAGGCAGGAGGATGACGTTGAGCCCAAGACCTTGCAGTGGAAGAAGAGTGGTAGCGAAAAAACGAGGTCGTAGTTGGGCTGGGTTTGATGGCTTCGTTAACAGCGTTAAGAAACTTCAAAGACGCGAAATCAGTTCCAAACGTGACCGTGCTTTCACCATGACTGACGCCAAGGAGAGATTTCGCAATATCCGTTTACAGGTTACCTCTCTCACCTCTCAAGTTTAAACCTTGGGTTACTCATATAACTTACTACCAGATGCATCAGAGTTTCGTTTATTCTAATTTAGCTAAAATACCATAGGATATATTCTGCATTCTCTGGACCCATTGAAAAAAAAAAAAGCACTATTTTATGTTAATGGTACCTGCTTACTTGCCAGACCTTAGGTGTTTCAACTAATTCCGGTAGGTGGTCTTCATATTAACCTACTTCCGTCTATGTTTCATCGCAGAGTTACTAAATTTGTCTGTTTATTTACTAAAAGCTTCTACTTTTAATACCGAATTTAAACTCAATAAAATAATCAGGAACCAAACGTCATGAAGGGTGGCGCTAGGGATTTAACTTGGTTGCTTTTTTTTTTTTTTCCTCACTAGCTCATTCCATGTTACCCAGAGTGGCGGATATCTATGATTATTCTATCAACTTTATGTTAACGGTTTGGGTGTCTGTGTTAAATTGTTTAGTAGCTCGCGAATGATCAGTTAGTTCCCTTATGTAGTTCTTGACGGTGTGTACTGTCCCTCTAAATATCACCTATTATTGTTGTTTTTTCAATCACACTATTCATCACATTATGAGGGTTTAGTGTTTAATTGTTGGCCATGTTCCATGTATACCATGATTAGAAATCTTCAGAGGATCAGTCACAATATATTTAACTGGGTTTAGTTCGTTAATGGAATTCATTCATCTTTGTTGCCCTTTTATTCCAATAAATAATTTAATCATTGTAAGAATTTGAGACTCTGATTCCAGTTGAAGAAAAGGTTCATATCAACCCAAATTTCATCTTTTGTCACCATTATCAAAACTATTCTTTGATGTGCAAGGGAGAGAGATGAAGGGGCTGGAGCGTGAGGAATTGTGTTAATTTTGACTTAATGAAATTTGAAAAACGATCAATTTTTTATCTCATCTTGGGAGTATGAAAATTTTTTTAAAGGTGATAATTTTGAGCAATACTATATCTACACACTTGTGGTATACAAATGATGTTTTATTATTTAATTAAGTGTTATTTTATTTTTAATTCAAAATAATTTATTCATATGATAACATATCATGTGTGTATTTAAATTGTGTACACATAATTTTAAGATAGTTTAATGAATTGAGCTGTTTAATATCTGACTTTGTGTGATTTTGGATTTCTGTTTAAAGAAATTGCCTTGATCATATAAGTAGCCTTTCAATTCTTGGGAAATCTGAATCTTTAATTCAGGTCTTTTGCTTTGAGAATTGTTCTGGGTTAAATAATGTTTTTCTCCTCATGTAGTGAATTTTGTTGTCATGAGTGATTTTTATATCAAAATCTGTATGATAAAAGAAGTATTTTACCTTTTTAATAATATAGACAAAGTCATTGATAAAATAATTTTGTAAAGCTGTCGTTCCTATCAAATGCAATATTGAAGCCGATGGTGAAGTATCACATCAGTGTTATGAGATTATGAGGATAAAAAAAAGTATTCTGAAGTCTGATACTTGACTTTTATAATTGGATTAATCAGATGGTGGATCAGAAACATAAAATGGCACTTGAAAGTAAACGCATGATAGGTATATGTTGTTAATCACTAAGTGCAAATACTCATTGTCTTTCCTTTGAGGTCAATGATGTAATAGATGCTTTAGTCTTATTTACGGATAAGGCTTGTAATTTGATGTATTTGTTGGATGAACTTATGCATAGTCCTGCTTGTTATCTGTTGTACCAAATAGGAGGAATATGATACACATGATCCAAAAGGCCATTGTTCTATGGAATTGCCGTCTCTAAGGAAGAGATCAAAGATTGTTGAGATTGTGGCAGCAAGTGACATTGTTTTTGCTCTTGCACGGTCTGGTGTTTGTGCAGCATTTAGCCGAGGTAAGAACTTTACTCTTCTGCCCATTTAAAGATATTTCGATTTTTTTTTATATAGTCTGTTTGCTCATAAGTGGATTGAGAAGACTATTTTCTTTTGTTGGACGCAGAGACAAAACAAAGGATTTGCTTTCTGAATGTCACTGCAGATGAAGTTATAAGAAGCTTGTTTTATAATAAGAACAATGATTCACTTATCACAGTTTTAGCTCATGCGTCAGACAATTTCAGTTCTTTAAAATGCAGAAGCACAAGAATAGAGTACGTGAACCTCTTCTCACCCCCCACCCCACCTTAAAGTAAAAGAGAGAAAGGGCACTAACCACTAAAGAAAGAAACTTAGAAATTATGACTTCTTGATTAAGATTTTCAAATATATTTTCTTAAAACATCATCTCTTCACATTTTCCAGATACATACGGAGAGGTAAACCGGATGCTGGTTTTGCTCTTTTTGAATCTGAATCATTGAAGTGGCCTGGTTTTGTAGAGTTTGATGATGTAAATGGGAAAGTACTCACTTATTCTGCAGAGGAGAGGTAAGTTTCTATTATGTGAACTCACATTTGTGCTTTAAATAAAATCCCGTAGTCTAATAACAGCTTCTTGACTCTCTTTTGTCCTTTTTCACCGTAACTTTCATCAGTATATACAAGGTGTTTGACCTTAAAAATTATACGATGTTATACTCGATATCAGATAAGAATGTACAAGAGATTAAGGTCAGGTAATATTTCTTTACACTTCTGCTTATTTTGTACAAACTGGCATGCACACATATTTTTGGTGGTTTTTGTGCTGGTCATAAAGATATATTTCTATTTTTTGTTCTGTTTCATTTTATGTTTTGCTTTACATGCATTTACTAGCTTCCTTTAATGGTTTTTTATCAACAGTCCAGGGATCATGTTGTTGATTTTTATTAAATCTAGTGGCCATGTTCCTCTAAAGATTCTATCAATAGAGGATGGTTCCGTACTCAAATCTTTCAACCATCTCCTTCATCGCAATAAGAGGGTGGATTTCATTGAACAGTTCAATGAAAAGCTTCTTGTTAAGCAAGAAAATGAGAATCTCCAGATTCTTGATGTAAGGACCTTTTTTTTTTTTCTTTTTTTGCAATTTTGTTTATTCATCAACTGCTAAATATCTGATTTTATTACTTTTAGGTCCGAAATTTTGAAATAACAGAAGTTAGCAGAACTGAATTTATGACACCATCGGCATTTATATTTCTATATGAGAATCAGCTATTCCTGACATTTAGAAATCGAACTGTGGCTGTATGGAACTTCCGCGGGGAGCTTGTAACTTCATTTGAGGATCATCTGTTGGGGCATCCTGATTGCAACACTAACAACATTTATATAACAAGTGATCAGGATCTTATTATCTCTTATTGCAAGGCTGACTCTGATGATCCATTATCGGAAGGAAATGGTACAGCTTCATTCTCTATCTCTTTGTGTGTAAATATTGATGGAATTATATATGGCCATAAAACCATTTTTTTAAGTACGCTGGTATGATTTTCTTGGTTTGCATGTCAATATGATGACTTACAAGTGCAATTTTAAAATTGGAAAAAAAAGCGGTTCAAAAGATTTTTCATGCTTGTTAAATTTTTTTAATCTTGATTTTAGTAGATGATTAAATTTTCATCATTACTTTATACATATTGGCTAAACCTTTTGAGTTAAAAAATTGAATGGATCTAAAGAAGTCTCAAATAGTTCTTGCATATCTGCTGCAGCAGGGTCCATCAATATCAGCAACATCTTGACTGGGAAATGCCTTGCTAAAATAAGAGCAAGCAACAGCTTACCTGTGGGAGATAAGTGCAGTTTCAATAGTGATTGCAGCAGTGGAGGAAGTTGCAATGCCGAGAGGCAGGTCTATTCATCCAGAATACGGAGCACAGTTGCGGAAGCTTTGGAAGATATTACTGCTCTCTTCTACGATGAAGAGCGGAATGAGATTTATACAGGCAATAAGCATGGACTATTACATGTATGGTCTAACTGAGGTTTTGAATTTGTTTTGAATTTTGATTAGATGCATAATTGTTCTTCTAAAGGGTTCAAAACATTGTGCCTCCGCTTTCCTGCTGTAAAACTCTCCTGTAACTGTACCATTAAACTCTCTTCAATCTTTATAATTTTCTCTAATTTGATCATCTGAAACAGCTGTCTCTGACCCTTGGCTCTGATCAGTTTTGTTTAGATACAGTTCATTTTTATAGCCTGAAGGCAAGTTATCCATCTTTGCATTCTTGTCCCGAAGGAACCTGAATACTTACTCTCGTATATTTTGGATCTCCTTGACTGCCATACAAACAATCCCCATATGAATTTGTATTACTAGTAATAAAAGTTGGTAATATTAGTATTATTGTTTTAAAATGGCATAAATAGGTGAAGATGGAAGGAAAAAAAGTTGGGAGAGGGACAGGAGATGATTAGGAAATAATAAGAGTAAAGACCGGACAGAAAGGGGATCGTGCAAGTCACGCGTGTGTCGGAAGGTGTGGTGTCTGTGTTTGTGTTGGATTTGGAACGCAATCAACGCTTCACATTTAACTCTTGCGATGTCATCTCATCTCCTTACCAGTTTCACTTATATCACTTTAATGTCTTTATTATTTAAAAAAAAAAGAAAAATGAAAAAAGAAAAAAGAAAAAAGAAAACCACACACTCTTACTCGTTCAAGTTCAACAATCAAGATCTTTTGTTTCTCTCTCTGTACATTTAGTCTCTTTCTTCACTCGCATTTCCCGTCTTTCTCCGGTTCCTGCTTGCTTCAACCACTGTCGGTGCTGCTACTTTCTTTCTTTATTTTTTTATTCATTTCCTAGATCTGACTTTACTGCTACCTAATCTATATCTACTCTAGCTTTTCTTTCTTTTAAATGAACCTGTGGTTTCCTTACATGATTTCTGGAGTTTCTCTATACTAAATCCTAGCAATGTGTACAACTGCATAAATATTTTCTCTTTTTTATTGCTACTGTACTGGTGGTATGCACATTCGTATTTTATTTTATTTTTTTATTTCAAGTAGTTCTAATGAGACTATAATTCTTCCTTTATCTATATATTTCTTGTTTAATTCTTGATAGCTTTCATATCTGAATTCAATTTCTGATACGATTGATGGATTTCTTTAAATCTTGTACTTAATCATTTGGCATACAGATTTCTGGTCATTTCAAGCTATTAAATTGCACTACCTCTCCATCTTAATACAGTACACTTTCTTTCATTCTTAGTAATACAACTTCTTTTGCCTACTTTCAGGCCTTCTGAGCTTTAGCTGTTTGGAATGGAGGGTATATTAGATGCGGATGCACCTCTACATTATGCTACAATCCAAATTTTTCCAACCCAAAACAGGTGGGTCACATCTCGTTTAAGCTTCGTTAAGAATTTGGTTGAGCATATAATTCAAAGTTTTCTAAAATGTTTACAACTTATCAGATTAGTAATTTATACTTTCAACAAAATGGTTTCATTGAATTTCCGCTGTAACATGGATGAACTTATAAAAGTAGCTTCAAATTAAGTTTTAAGCATTTATAATTAGTTATTTATTGCCAGCTATAGAAGGAAAAATGAAAAATCAAAGAAAGAAATTGTTGACCAATCAAAATTTCAATGTTAAATAGGAATCACTTAAGATAACAAAATGAAAAGTGAAAGAAAAAAATTGTTATTGGATCAAATTGAAGTTTTGGAAAACAACCATCTCTTTTGGAATTCATCAGACTTGCTTTGAGTTCATTAAATATGTTTGAGACCTCCCTTACATGGGCTCGTTAAGCGGTGTGCTCATTTACTCAATTTCTAACTTGTTCATTGTATCCAACTTTGGTCTAAATTATGTCTAGTTACTGTGTTGAACTCTCTTTGCCTAATTTAAAAAGCAATGAACTTTGATCTCTGGCCATTCATTAAACTTTTTTTTTCAGACTTTTGTGTGTTCATTTAATGTGGTGTTTTTTTCTCACTATGAATGAACTTCTCAAAAGTGTTGAGGGTCTTGTAGGTATGAAGTATTTGTTTGTGGTGACAACAAAGTGGAAAAACTTGCAGTTGGGCCTCTGGAACAACTCTTGCCATATATACCAGGATTAAAACCCTTGCATGCCAAAGGATCCTACAGCAACTTCACAACCCAACCAGCGGGAAAAGCAAGTAGTGCTGCATGGTTCACAAAATCAACTTTAAACAGGTTCCTAATATATAATACTTTATTTCTTGTCTTCTTTTTATTCAGTTTGTTATTTATTTATAATATTTCTTTTATCAACAAAATGCTGGTACCTGTGTTCCTCTTATGGCATTCCTTGTGTTTTCTTCTTAGATTCCTGAATATTGTTGGCTCACCAGATTTGGTAAATATCACAAAAATTATAGAAGGTGAGATGTCACAACTGGAAGAAGCCAGACAATTTCATCTTTCTTTATATGTCCAGGTAAATATTTCATCTCTGTGTGAATTAATCTTGGAAGGATACATTTGCTCATCAAAAGAAGTTGAATGTTCTCAGGGCAATAATATTGAGGCTGGGGAGATAGGTAATTTCTGCTAATGCTTACATATTGAGGATACTTGCACTGCTAGATATATGTTGCATTACCCTAATATGTAATTCCTACTTAATATCTTCTAATTGCTACTATCCAATCCAAGGAGGTTATTCTTGTTTGGAATAGTGGTTTGAACGGGATCTCAAGGAAGTTGTAACTTATAATTTATTGTCAGTTTTATGTGAAGTGCTACTTCTTTGGGACTACAGAGGTTTGATCAGGGAAGATTTGATATATGGGTCTTTATGGATATGTTGTTTGTTCAAAAATGTTGGAGATTGTTTGGAAAATTCCTCTTTTTAGTTCTCTTACTTTAGGCCTAAAGAATGATGTGATCAGTAGTAATTTTGAGACTGAATTTCTTCACTTCTGGGATAGTTGTCTGAACAGTTTCTGAATTCATCTGCACCTAGCCATCAATCTCTGGATGCTATGGACTGAAGATAATTATGCATATGTGCTAGCGTACTGACATCTCATTGTTAAGCTAATATGTGCAACTTTTCTCTTCTTGACAGATGACTGCAACTCAAATGGCATGGCTCCACAAACCAAAGTAATTACTTTTCCTACTACTTTATATAAATGCTTTTTCTGTTACCAGGTCTCTCATATCTTTTGTGTTCATTTAAGAGTTATAAGTTTTCTTCTGCCATTTATTTTTATTAATCATGGTCTTTTTGCATGTGAACAGTCTAATGTTCAGGCTGCATCTTCGGACACTTCAAAGTACGATCTTCTGACTATTATGTTTCCAATTAGCAATTTGGTGAGCTGCATCTGTACTAATGCATAGATTATTATACCAATAAAACTATGTTTACTTATAATAAATACTAATTTGAGTACCGATGATGGCGTGCCACCATTTGATTAGGTGATTTTGAATTAAGGATAAATTACGCCCAATTACATGATGACATATCATCATTGGAACCCAAATTGGTACTCATTGTAAGTATGCATAGCATCACTCTTTATTATACATCCAGGAATGAACTGTTGAGGGCAATGGATTTGAGAATCTCAGCATTAAGAGGAGAGTTAGCTGCAGCTTTTAAGCAGGCTGCTGGTGCCATCTTCTCCAATGAAGAACTTGCTAATTTAGTTGAACTTTTTCAACATTTTGGGTTGGCAGATTCAAAGTAAGTTACCAATATAAAGGATGCTTGTGTTTCCAATTTTTAATCACTTCAATTAATTTGTGAATGCAACCTTTCCATTTCTTTTCATCTATATCTTTTAAGTGACAAGACTATGCAAATGCCTTAGAAAAGCAATTATGACTGGAAAAGTTCTTTCTTTGATTGTCTATTGCAGCAATTCTTTCTTTAAAGATTTGGATACAAGTCAAATGAGCCAGAGTGCTGATCCCCTTGATGATAACAAGGTGTTGATGACATGTGCTTCTAGAAACAATAGTGCAAGGATGACAAATGGAAGTTCTCAGATGCCAAAACCTTCACATGCAGAAACACTAGTTAAATATGGTGTTTCACCTGCTAAAGTTGCACAGCTTGAGCGACAAAGCTCAACAGGAAGTGAGTCTTCTGACTCAGGTGAGGAGAATCAAACATCTATTGAAAGAAGTCGAGCTTTAGTAAGGTCTGCAGCACCTAGACGGTCAGCGTCTCCTATGAGGAGGATTCAAATAGGAAGGACTGGATCACGCAGAGCCACTGCAATAACCATTAAGAGCCTCAACTCTGTTCCTACCAGAATATTGTCTCATAGGGATGTCGCTGCAGACATTAGAGAAGAAGAAGGATCGGAACAAACGAGTAAGAAAATTGACAATAATGTACGAAGAATGAGTGTTCAAGATGCAATCAATCTTTTTGAAAGCAAACAGAGGGATCAAACTGCAGATTCTCAAAAGAGGAATTGTTTGACAAATGCCTCTCTTATTGGAAATAAATCTGTATTGAGGAGATGGAGTTCAGGTATGGGGGAATCTTCTGCTCAAAGCCATCCACAAACTGATTTGGCCTATTCAAGTCCGGTTATTTCGAATGATATAGTGGACAAAGAGTTTTTAAAGGCTTCAGTTGAGGTGAATTCAGAGTCTGATCACATATCTGATGGTCAAACTCGTGTTGAGGCTGCTGAAGTTGATGTCCAATTGGAAAGACAGCAAGAAAGTAACTCTGATGTGATAAATGTTCAGGCAGATGCTGACGTTAACCAAAGGGAGGACATTAATGAGAGATTAACAGCCTCATCCGAATGGAATCGACAAAAGGAAGGGGAGTTAAATCAGATGCTGAAGAAAATGATGGAAAGTAAGCCAACTAAAAGTAAGAAGCTTTCAACTAGCAGAAACCATAATCTTTCCTCGGAAAAGAGAGGTAGTTTCTATGACCACTACAGGGAGAAAAGGGATGAAAAACTTAGAGGAGAGAATGCTCGTAAAAGAGCAGACAAAGAAGCACAATTCAGAGCAATGCAGCAGAGTCTTGATGAGAGAAAAGCTGAAATGGCCTCGAAGAATATGACCGATGTTGGAAAAAAGCATCCTCTGCAAAAGCCACAGAAATTAGTTAGGAACTTACCTAAATCTGCAAGTCCCAAAAAGGAAATTCCAAGACCCGCTGTTGTCAAGAAAGCTTCGTCTAAAACATCACCGTTGCCTACTACTCGTAAGTCATGGCCATCAGGGTCATCACCAAGAGCTGCAGGGATATCACCAGCTAAAACTCCTGGTGGGATATCTTCTGCTGGAACAGTACTAACCCGTCGAAAACCTCAATCAGCACAATCTTTTCCTCGAGCAACCTCTAAAGTGGACCAATCCAAGCAGCAACTGAGAAATGTGAAGGAAGCCCAGGCAAATAATGAAAGGAGCTCAAAGGGCTTAAATGGAAAGCAGCTGCAAACAAAGGCAAAAAGTAGCAAAAATACAAAGGTGCAAGTTGCAACAGCTTCTAGAGATAGTTCTAGTCCGGTTCCGGCAAAGCCTAGTTTCTATAACAAAGTGACCAGAAAAAGCAGTGTAGTGCCACTGGAATCAAAACCCTTTCTTCGCAAGGGTTCTAGAACAGGCCCTGGTGTTGATCCTGCTGTTAACAAGATAAAAAACTCTTCTCAGGTTGAGGACTCTTTGAGAAATCCTGGAAATTTGATTGAACCTCAGGAAAAAGAGGCTGTTTCCAATGCTTCTAGTCTGGCAATGGAGCATCAAGAGCACGATATTGTACCACTAGATCATTGTGATTCTGCTATGAAGTTGGAAACTACTATCAGCAGTCAACAGATTTGCAATGACGTGGAGAACTTTGATGAACCTGCTACTGATAATGATGACAGCCTGAAAAACATGATGGAGTCATCTTATAAAATTCAACCTGAAGAAGAATCAATCATCTCCCCAGCTGCTTGGGTGGAAATTGAAGAGGAGCATCATGAACTGCCCAATGCATGTCATGACAACACAACTCAACTTGCATCTCCAGCCAATGTTCTACCCATTGGATTGTCAAGTCCTCGTGTCCGCCATTCTTTGTCACAGATGCTACAAGAAGAAAGTAGTGAACCCGATTCTTCTGAGTGGGGAAATGCTGAAAATCCTCCTGCCATGGTCTACCAAAAAGATGCTCCCAAAGGATTGAAAAGGCTCTTGAAATTTGCTCGCAAGAGTAAGGGAGATGCAAGTTCAACAGGTTGGTCTAGCCCATCTGTCTTTTCTGAAGGAGAAGATGACACAGATGAATCAAGGGCAGCTAATAAGAGAAATGCTGACAATCTTTTGAGAAAAGCTGCCCTTCATGCAAAGAACTATGGAGTGCAGAGGACTTCATTGTCTGAAGACTACGGAAAAAAAGTTGATGCTCATCTAGTCTCTGGTATATTTCTTGTTGGTTACACTGGCCATTCACATCATCTAAATTTCCTTACTTTTGTTTCAATTGATGGAGAACAAGCTCAAAACAAAAAAAAAAAAATCAAAATAACTGCAAATTTTAGTTTTCAGTTTGGGAAATTTAGTGCCTGACATTGTAACTGATATGGATATTCTGCATGCAGCCCAATCAAATATAAGCAGATATGATACCCAGAATTCTAACAAGTTGCATAAGGGCCATGTCTCAGCAGCAGCCCCTACAAATAAAGGTTAGATTTTACTTAGTATGTCATCTGCCTCTTTCCCATCTTCTTAATGATTCTTCTTTTCTGGATATTAATTGTGTTGAGCATCCTCCAACTTGTTATGTTTCAGGTACAAGGTCCTTCTTCTCTCTTTCAGCATTTAGAGGCAGCAAACCTAATGAAACTAAGCTTCAATAATGCCAGAAAGATTATGAAGTACAGATTGTTAACGTTTGTGTTATTTCCCAAGGCATTTTTGGCTTGAGGCTACAGTTTACTGACTTCCCGCACCATTGTCTTTTTTTAATTCTTTTGCATATCAGAATTGACATGTTTCTGCATGTTTTGTTGGTGGGAGCGTGTGTGCGTGTAGGTTGTTCAGTCTTATCAGTTTAATAAAATTTGTATTCTACTGAACATACGGTGACTCATAATTGATCCACTGCATTATTGACAATTGACCGATTTACACGTATAGATGTTAACCGGACGGGGTATGGCTGGATACCTTAATCTTTGCCTCCATCTCTATCCCATCCCCGATATAAAAGGGATGATAGGAAATTTTCATTCCGTTCTCACGGAAAATTTTTTCCCCCTTTTCCTTTTCCATTTGCAAGAAAAATTTTTCACATTTTTCTGTCATCTTTATTAGAAAAATAATAAAATATTTATTAAGTGTTAAAATATATTTGTAATGATTTAAAATTTTGGTTTATTAAATATATATAAGAGTTTAGAGAATATTTATAATAATTCAAAATTGTTTTTGTCCCTATTTTTATTGATAATCCCCTCTCCAATGGAGGAAGGATAGGTTGAAGACTTGGTTTCACGAGTAGAATTATCTCTATTTTTATGTGTTAATTTATTAATAGATGTAAAAATTTTGCTGAATGCTTACTAACTAAAGGAAGTCTGCTTTAATGGTGAATTACACAGAAAAGCAATTTAGATAGCATTTAAGCTATTGATCTTGAATCCACAAACGTATGAACAGGACACTAATCTCCATGGAAACAGTTGTATTCTCCTGTCATAAAAGAGATAGCTCTGGGTTTCTTTGTAAACAAAGCATGAGAAGGAAACGTTGCCTCATTAGATAAGTGAAGGGTAAAAAATGCGAAGCAGCATAATTGGTTCACCAGGTAAAAACGTTGGCTATATTACAATATTCTTGCATGTCATCAGCGCTAACCCGGCCAAAGGACCATATCCCACCAAACAGGGGGTAAAAAGACAAATATATATCTATAACAATTAAACAATCTAAATACTTTTCAAAATTTAATTTATTATTATATATCTAAAATTTTTTTGTTTAAGTTAAAAATAAAATCGTTATTTTATTAATAATATTAAAATAATTAAAATTATATTTTATTTTCTTCTCTTAGTTTGAAAAACTAATAATTTTTTTTTATGATTAAGGTTTGAAATTTTCACTTTTCCCCTCTAAGGTTTAACATCTCGAAACCTGACCACTCCCTCTGACAAACAGCGGCCCTCTTCTCCGGCGTTTCTCTTTTGAAGGATAAAACCTTTGTTTGGACAACGAATGTCATCGTTTGTCATCTATGAGATAAGAGAGAGACAACAATAGAGATGTGATCGAGTCTAGGTTGGAAAGTAGCAATCAACAGTGGTTGGAGATATGAAGAACAAAATTTAGGGATTTGTAAAGAAAAAGTTATTTTTTAAAGTTTAAGTTTGAGGTGAAATGTAATTTTCAAAACTAAGAAAAGATAAAATTATACATTTTTTAATATTATTGTTAAAATGACAATTTTATTATTATATTTAATAGTAATTTTAACGTAAGTTTAAGAATAGGTTTAAACCACCATCGATATATTTGTGAAATTGGATTAAAAGGTGGGTGGAAAATAGTGATTTGGCCGCAATTAACCATCAACGATGGTAAAGTAAGACTCCAATTACATTTTATGTTTACTTATGGTGTGCCTCTACTCATTTGTACGTGTAAATTTGTAGGAGATGTATGTTTTCATGATTCAACAATCCATTCTAGTTATGAGCATGAAATCCCAAACACTTTGGAAGCTGAACTCTTGCATCTCGTTATCGGATTTTGGCAATGGTCCGCCTTTCCAAATTTGCCACCACTTCAATAAAGGTTCTTCACTTCACATGGTTGCCAAGAGGATGCTAGAGAGAGGCATTCAAACTGTCATCCTCGAGCTCCAAATGATCAAAATTCTGCTGAATTGTCAGCATTTATGGCATCGTCCACAGGTCCGCTTCTGAAATTACTTGGGAAAAAACTATTGGGTTCCAAAGGTTTTCAGGTAAAGACATTCAAAATGGCATCTTGAATGGGGGGAAGGCAATCCTCTTGACAACAGGGACATACATGCTCCAGATAATCAATTCAAAGCTGCTGAATTTGCACGAAAGGGTATTGCTGCTTCTCCATCATTAAAGGTTGACGGAAATTCTGCCGGATGCCTTGCCTTTTCTAGTAAAGAATTAGATATTCATTGAGGCACTTTATTGGGCAATGGGTTTAACGAACGTATCTTAATGACTGGAGATGGGAAGCTAGATTTTCCTGCAGAATGTGAGACAAATAGCAACAACAAATTCAGTTTCGCAAAGCTGATGCTAGAAGCTATCCATTATAGCCCTAAGCAAACGACTGAGGTGGTTTCTTCAGGGTCAGAAATGAAAGAGTTATTACCTACGAGTTACAATTGTCCATTATCTTCAATGCTGTGGCCTTTCCAATATATATGCCAGGAGGACCAAGTTGGACTCAAGACATTGGCTTCATGCATGAGGTGGATTTACAAAATCATGGTGGAGTACATCAAATTCAAGATATGGAAGGTTGGAAAGCTCCAACCCTTGGAGGCAATATGGAGCAGGGAAGCCAAGTTTCGAATTGGGTTAAGTCGAAAGAGTCAAGTGTTACTCAAGCCTTGGGCTCCATGCAGGAGTTGAATTCTCATCATCTTGGAGTGCTCCAAGATCAAGCTAGAGATGATGAGGCAGGACCAAGCCATGACGGTACTGTGAATGGAGAACAAGGTCTGAATTGGTTCAAGCCAACAAAGGTGGCGCCAGAAACTATCTCTGATGATTGGTTCCAGCAGCAATGTAGGTCTTTAGCTGAAGTGGAGTTTTTATGTCAAGCTGAGCCCTTGCAACAGCTAGCCTGGACATGACTCCTTACCATGGAAAGATGATGAAGACCACAAATATGTGTGACAATGACAAGCATGGAACACCCGGAGCAGGAGAGTTGAGAGTTGGAGGTCCAGTTGATAACCAGCAGAAGCAACCCTTGCAGGATTCTTGCCTTCTGCAGTGGGCTTGTCAACCGTCAACTGGAGCATTTCATCAGTAGCTAGCAGTCTAACATGACAATATCCAGTGTGTGCAGTACATGGGACATGTTTTCTTATGGTTATAAAGAAAATAAAATAAAAGAACAATGGAATTTCAAGGTGCAGGTATTGTAGTAGTCAGACAATTGGTGATTTTGTTTTTGATAATTTTATTTGCATTATATGCAGATTTCCAAAGTTGGACCCGAAAGTTGGTAAAGTTGAAGAAGCAGTTGATATTGATAAACTCAGTGTTGCTCTCTCTGAATTCCATGCTTGTCTACCTCTTTTTCAAAAATCTCCATCTTGAATCTTCCAACCGTATGTTGGGAACCTTGATGCAAAAATGATGCATGACACTCCATCCAATGGCAAGCTTGTGGGCCTTGGACAGGCTGTTATGATACACAATGTGTTAATATATATAGTACGTTTTGGATATACAGTTCACAATAATTTTGTTTTTAAGTTTTATGATTCTAAACGTATATTAAGATATCTATTCACTCGTCTTTAATATCTCTTAATATAATATTGTTACACTTTCTATCCAATTTATGCTTATTATATAACTGCTTGTACAAGTAGCTTTGATATATGAATTTGCTAGTGCTAGTAGATATAGTGAATCCCATTTTCTGAACCTTGAAGCATGCTCACAAGTGGAGACGTATCCGGCATAGCAGCCCTTTGCTCACATGGTGAGAGGTAATTAAACTCAACTTTCTTCCATGTTCAAACCCTTTTTTTGGATCAAGATTTCTCTTCCCCTTCATTCCAATTCCCTCAAATGGTGTTTCGATATGTTTTACTCCAGAAATTCGGTCCCTTATCTATACATTTAGTTGCAGAAACTTTTCGTCTTCACTGTACACACTTTGTAAGTGAAGCATTGATGGCCCCCTGTCCTGGACAACTTTGACTTATTGGCTTTGGGCACCGCCCAGGTATAGATTTTGTAATTTTTTTTTTTTCTTTTACTGGCTCGATGACTATTTTACATTTACACCGATTCTTTTCTTATCTGTAATGCACTTTGCAGGAGAAAAGTTGACAAAAGATTGCCCCACTTGATGTCCAGGAATAAGAATTTTCTGACCATCTAAGTAAAGTAGCCTCGGAAAGAATACAAAATAGTTTAACTTTATGGATAAGAGAAATCTAAAGGGGACAACTTCTCTCACCATCTCTCATTTTCTTCAATAGCTTGACATGGGGAAAATCTGGATTGAAGTATGCCTCATATCTGCCCGGGGACTTGGGCGTTCTTCTTCTCTTTGGAAGCTTCAATGGTTTGCTGTTGGGTGGATTGATCCTAACAACAAATACTGCACCAAGATTGATGCTTCTGGGAATGCAAACCCGGTGTGGAGAACCAAGTTTGCTGCCTTGGTTGATGACTCAAATTTCCAAGATATGGCTTTGCATGTTGAAGTATACAGCAGAGAGCCCATTTTTCTCAGGGAAAGGCTTCAAGGAACAGCTACTATTGTCTTGAAAGAATTTATGCCCAAGTATACCACCGAGGGTTTCAGATCAGGAACTGAACAAGTTGGGAGCTATCAGTTGCGCAAAAGAAATTCCAGCAAACCTCAAGGATTTGTTGATATTTCAATTCATATCTCTGAAGAGCGGGAAGATACAAGTTTATACCAAGGTATTTATGATATATTTCTTATACATCTAACACACTTGTAATATTTCATAGTTTTGCTTTTTGGCTCGCCAAGTCTTGCCCCACTATTCGAATGATATTGGTAGAGTATGGTTCAATAATCCGACACACTATTAAAATGTGATTTTAATATCATTTGTAATATCATCGATCTAATTGATCAATCTATTGTCAAGATATTACTAATTTTAAATGTATATTTAAAAAATTATTTATCTAATTATAGTTTAATGTTTTCAAAGGATGTGAAATGTATATTTAAACTTAATATTTCTCTCATATTTTGTCAATATATCTAAACTTATTCTCTCTCATACTTCGTCAATATGAAATTTATATCCTAGATGAAAATTTTAATTTATGAATATTGAATTTAACTCTTTTGCCATTTTTAAGGTAGCGAAGGTGGAATCATGCTCATGGATCAAAGCAACAATATCAAATTGTCCACTGAAGGAGGTTCAGGACCAGCCTACCCAACAGAGCAGCCCCAGAACCCCCTCCATCGACCAGAAAACCAATCACAGACAAATTTTCCATATGCCCATTCAGTGTCTTACCCAACAAATTATTCAAACCTGTCAGTTAGTGGACAAAGCTACCCTCCACCTGCAGGACCCAGCTATCGTCCAGCACAAACTCCACCACCACCACCACCACCACCACCGTCACGAACTCCACCACCACCACCACCACCACCTTCCAATGTAGGCTACATACCCACTCTTCTACCCAGAACAAATAATTTATCGTCAACTTATGTGGATGTGCCGTCATCTGGACCCCCAGGACGAGGTGTGAGACCTGGCTTTGGAATGGGAGTAGGTGCTGGAGCACTGGCAGCCGGTGCTGTTCTCTTTGGTGATGACTTCATGTCAGGATTTGATGTACCTTCAGGGTTACAGGATCCCAGTCTTACCATATCAATTGATCCTCCTTTCTGATATTGTATTGATTATCCTATAATTTCCGTATTTCTATCAGATGGAATTAGATTTGATTATAATCCATGATGATCCAACAGCTTGGCAACATATTGATTTAATAGTTATCATAAATCATGTTTGTGCAAAACCTGGAAAGTTGATTTGCTTGTTCAAGGCAACATATAGCAGTATAGCAACATTTCTGGAACAGTTACATAATATGCCATTGTGAGGCTATCAAGATCTCAAATTGTATTAGCGAAAAAGAATAATGTGGTATATACAAATTTATCATAATGAAGATCTGAACAGCAATCTATATCTAAGAAATATCAATTGTATCACTATCACCTGCTTCCCTGGACTGGACAGGACTAAAAATGCTCCGGAATTATCACTGGGAATATTATCTCCTTCAGATGCTGCAACTTGGAAGAGAACAACTCTTTTAACAGTAAACAAATGTTTATTCAGTCTCTGACAATGAACTTAAGAAAATAGCCATCATTGAACATTTCCGCAAAGATGAATTTGGTCTAATTGGATTGTTTGTTGATTGCGTCCACTTTTCATTATCTGAACATGTCACCTACAATACCCTAATTGAATCACCAATAGTACAGGTGAAACACATGACCTGAATTGGGATTATAAGATGAAGTTTGCTTAGAATAGGTATATGAAAAAATATGAAATGATTTGATATTTATACATTTTTTATATACTAAAAGGCCAAACGACTATTTCCCACCCAAACTATGCTGAAATGTCAAAGTTCCCTCCATTAACTATGAAAATACCGTTTACACACCCATGAACAGTTAAAATTAACAGTAGTAAAGGTAAAATCGTCATTTTAGATTAAAAATAAACTTAAATATGATTTCATTTGCCCCCCTAAATTTAAAAAACTAACTTTTCTCCCCTAAGTCAAGTTTGAAAAGATTATATTTCCCCCCCTAGGGTTTAGTTTCCAAACCTATTCACTTTCTCCGACGTCATCATCAGTCGTTTCTCCCTCCCGACAGTTTCTCTTCCACCGACGGCCTACCTCAACTCCACATCAACCCATCCAACGCCGAGAGACGTCGTCTGTGAAGAGAAATCATCTTCCCAGAAGACGAAGACGAGATTGAGACGCCGAGAGACGTCGTCTGGGAAGAGAAATCGTCTTCCTAGACGAAGATGGGAAGACTCGTCGTCCTTTGGGAAGACGATCGTCTTTTTGGATGACCAAGACGATCGTCTTGTCTTGCCAGGCGACGAAGACGAGATCGATCGATCTCATCATCATCGTCTGAGAAGACGATTTCTCTTCTCATACGACGTTTCTCAGTGTCGGATGGGTTGGGGTGGAGTTGAGGTGGGCCGTCGGTGGAAGAAAAACCGTCGGGAGGGAGAGACGGCCGACGATAACGTTGGAGAAAGTAAACGGGTTTTGAAACTAGGCCCTAGGGGGGGAAATGTGATTTTTTCAAACTTGATGTAGGGAATAAAATGTTAGGTTTTAAACTTTTAGGGGGTAAAATGAAATTAAATTTTCAGGGGTTAGAGTTCTGTTAATTTTAACTACTCATAGGTGGGTAAACGGTATTTTTATAGTTAATAGGGGGAACTTTGATAGTTCAGCATAGTTTGGGTGGGAAATAGTCCTTTGGCCATACTAAAATCTCTCTCTTCGTTTGATTTCTCATATGGAGTTGACGGCTCACCCTTTATTACTAACTTTTTGCATACTAGAGTTGCATAGAAAATGAATGTAACTTTAAAAAATAAAGAATAAAAGAGCCCACTGAGGAAAAACAACAAAGATTTAATATCTATTTTGTTTATATATCTCTTTTGTGGACTTTTCCCTAAAGCATTATATTGAGGTTAAATTTATTTAACTAACTCCCCAAATTCTATAATACATTCGCTGTATGATAATATGGGGTGCTACATTTACCACCAGAAGCAACTTATTATCATTCATATCCTGTTGACATCTCAATTTCTTATGGTATATACCGAAAGAAACAACATTTTATGCAAGATCTTAATTAGTATTTATGTATATCTCTGCCAGGGAAATTTGGTTATTTACATACGGTGAGGAGATATACTCCGGAGCCTACCTAGGCCGGCTGTTTATTTTCAGAAAGCTCACATATTCCTTTCTGCAGTATCACCCAACCATTCACTGGATCAAAACTGCACCTATAGAAACTGAAAATGGGAAACAGTGCGAGAATGACAATTTAATGATTCATGACACATCATAAAATTTGGTCTTGGAAAACATTAAAACCACGGTAAACTACAAAATTTGATCACATGCCCATCTGAAAAATCCAATGTGGAAAAGGTGAAATTCATCTTAGAACTGTAATCCGTAGATGTAATGTTTTTACCAATAAGTCGCCTTTTTTTAATTTTATTTTTCTCTCAGCAAAATTGTGTTAGTATCAACTTAGATCAGGCATGCAAAGCAACTCCTTTGTTATGGTTCATAACTAAACAATTATCCCCAGCTAGCAGCTACACAGGAACCAATGGTCACCCCACAACAATAACAATGGCAGACATCTGTTTTGAAGACCATCACATACCTTCCATCCATGCCAACAATAATCACAGTATTTTGAGATCCAAATGCTGCAATGAATTGGGTGCCTTCTGGTAAGTGGAACTGAGCGAATGACCACTCTGAGCTAAAATATTTTGGTAAGACTCCTGCAAGAAGTAAAATTTGTTAAGTTATAGAAGCACCAACTTTTAAGTGAAATTATTCTATCAAGTTTCAGCATTTAGCACTCCATCTACATGGCAGGTTTCATGGACTTACATTTCAGAATACATATATCAAACTTTCTATTTCAAGGCATTTAAGGAAACCAGAGAATGAACTTTGTCCAACATCAAAACTTAATGGTAATTACCAATGCAGATTACTATTGCCACAGTGTTTTTGCTAATTCTTCTTCAGTTTAAAGAAAAAGGGAAAAATAGATTATATAACCATTTATTAATAATAAGCACATCTCACCTCTCATAAACAACAATGACGAACTAGGGTTGGCACCAGATCTAGGAGAAATAAGGGCATCAATTGATGTTGAAGTTTGGTGAAAACCTGCTGGACTCTGAGGAGTAAGATGAGACAATGAGTCCTCCCCAACCACTTAAACTCTGAGACTGAATATATGAACAGTACCTTGATCACTTGAGACAGCTAGCCATTGGACATTAGGAAAAAACGCAACATTGTAAATCTCTGCTTGGTCCACACCTCTTCAAACCTACATGGAAGCATCTACTATAAATTTAACATGTTTCAACAAGTTATGAACTCGAAAGAAAAACAATTTAGACTTCACGCAACTAACTTTCACTTTTTATATTCAATCTTTAATACATTCCAAAGATGTTACAACTTCCATTTATAAATCTGATTGAATTTCAAAAATAGAAAATCAAACAAGCCCTAGTTCCTCACAAGAAGTGTTAATTCATTGATCTACGTTACTATTTAAAGACCAATGAGAACAGTTCAAGGGTTACCTCTTGCAAGCAAGACCGTCCACAGTATTGAAAATTCTAATCAAAGTGCCTCTTGTACTAGCAGTTGCAAGAAGCAGGCCGTCCACTGACAAGGTGATGCACGCAATATTTGAGTCATGAACATTGATTGACTTTATCATATTGAGCCCAAAGTGCGCAACTCAAAACTGCCCACGATGGAGACCTGGGCAAGCCAACACACATGTACTTGAATGGTGAGAAAGAGAACAAAGCCCCCTTGGATTTGCAAGAGTCTCAATCTGATGAAGTAGCATCAGATCTATAAAACTGTAAACATATATCTTATGCTCAAGAACAACAACAATGCGATCCCTTCTCAATTCACTGCCTGGACATCAGATCTAAATGCAAATTCACAAATGCATCTGCCCTGACGATCATCCCAAATGATAACTTTATTGGGTGGATGCTGGGAATTATCCCCAGCACCAACAAGTGCCAGAATATTGCAGCGAAACAGCATCTCAACAATCTTAAATCCCCCACATTTCAAATCGCGTCGGAGTGTTTCCTTAAAAGGCTCACAGTTAAAAATACAAAAGCCAGAACTTGTTCCAGCAGCAAAGCAACCGTAGTCTTGATTCCAGGAGACGGATGGTACGTCTATTTCATCAGCATCATTAACGTCTGGGTGAGGAGGGCGAAAAGAAGCAGAAGGGCCAGCATTGGTGTATTCACAGGATTCAAGCATTGTTTGTTGCAAAATTCCTCGAGATGTTGAAATGGTTTAACTCATGTGGGATGAGGACACAGTCATCAGAACCCATTTGGACCAATCAAAAACCAAAGGAAACCAGGAAAATATCTGGCAACACATAACAAAACATGTGGATGACGCTTGAAACCAACAACTGATAACAATTACAAAGCTCAAAGACGAAATATTTTGACCTGAACCCATCAGAATTCCCATTAGTTGTAATAAATCATACCATGAACACCGCATAATTGAAAATAATAATATAAAAGTGGCATTGGGATGAAAAAATCATTTATAAATTATGCTAACATAAATGATAGAGCGTAGTAATATAGAGAATCATACAAGTAAACAAGGGAGCTGCAATGGGGTATAAAATAAATGGAACCAAAAACTAACCTTAGGATGTTGGATTGATAATCATTCCTCGTCTTCGAAGGTGTTTGCGAGGGAGTGAAAATAAGAGAGATCCGAGAGGTAGAGAGTTAACAGACACAAAAAAGGGTAGAAGACAAGTATTGGGCTTTATATATATATAAGTTTTATTATTTATTAAATCATGTCTATTGGTCCCCGTGGCAAGCATCCATCTATTTCTATATAAATATCTGGAGACTTGATTATGAAACCGATGATAAAGGCAACGTTGCCTTCGTCTTGTGCTTGTGAAATTGGCATTATTAGATTTGGATGATATTTGGCAATGTGCTTTCTGCAGAACCATTTATCTACAGATATTCCATTCAACAAAGTCTTTTCTCTGTATTTTGTAAGATGAGAAACACATCTTTTCTTTCCAATATAAATGAATGGAAATGAAGATCAATACTGAATATCTTGCTTGCTCCTGGTTTGCTTACATGAGATAAGGCTCAATTTATATTGCCCACAACTTGCAATTTTGGCGGCTGGCCTTTATATATATATATATATATATATATATATATATATATATATATATGGTCCTCTCTTTAATTCCAACAAAAAAAAAAACCCCTTGAAATATACTGGCGAAACAATCACACCGGCGAAACCCTTTTTATATTACATATTCCATAAGGTGGAATGGAATTAGATTAGACTTAAAGTTGTTTGCTTTTTCCAGTGGGGTTGGGTGGGGACCGATTTATATCAGTTTCAAGAAACTGAAAACTACACGGCTATTTGTTTAGCCAAAAGAGGGACCGCCTAATTTTTATACTGGGGAATAGGATTATAACTCCAAGAAACGTAGAGGTAGAAGTAGCAGTAGTTAGCTTCTTCTTCAGACTCAAGTTGATTTCCAATACAGGTACTTGCCTCACATGTTGCTCTCATCCATAAATGGCAAACATAACACAGCCCCCAATAGCCACCCTCCAATCTGCTTCTTCATAACCCTATCCTACCCTTCTCCAATGAATTGAATATTCCAACAATTATTATTATTTATACTATATGCTAACAAAGGTACAATCTCATACGAAAAGAAACTGAATTTATGCCTATTTACTTTCAACTCAATTCCACATATTTTACGCCTTTTTCTGTACTTTCACTAGTTGTTACTTAAAATATGCAGTTTCAGCAACTTTGAAACCAAACATCTAATATCCAAATGCCTGCATTTAGAGAAGAAAAAGTTGAAAACCCTACTAACTTATGCATAACGTGTGTGATTTTGACACCATTTAAGATACCAGAAAAAAAAAGGCCCAAGTAATGGTGAATATTGCCTAATTTTTTAATGAATTAGGTGCCATACATGCATATTTATCTGGGAAATGTATATAAATGGATTCGGAACTAAACAATACAATTTAGCATTGATTAGCAACTATAATGTATGAACAGTTGGCCATATATAGTTTCAAGATCTAAGCTGACAGCACTATCTGGTATGTTACAACTCACAATAACCAAAAAGAAAGTTAAATGCAAATCTTAAGGTTAAAGAAGCCCAAGGCAAAGTTTACTTTCTTTTCTGGCTAAAGGAGAGGGTGCCTCTCAATAGCATTCAATGGATACTTGGGGCAGACTAAAGGCTTTCATCTTCAATAAGCAGGAAGATCCTGGTGGAACGACCTTGTACATGATCCACATTTTGGATGAGTTTCATGTTAAGTAATTAAAGAGAAGTGCCAATGCAAGTAGAAAACTGGCCTTAAATATTACTTACAGAGTAAAGTTTCAGTTTCAGGATGTCCTCATCAAAAAGAAGTAGCAATTTGAGTGCATTTGTTTTACCCGAGTAGAGAAATTGTAAAAATGTAGGCAACAGAAAGAAGGAGCTCCCTTCAGTCCAAGCACAGAACAAAAGGGATGCAAAATTATCTCCCGCATCATTCACACAATCACAGTAGCAAAAACACAAATCCATTGTCTACTGAGTGCTTGAATGAATGAGTCGGCAGCTAGTTGAATCCCTTAATTCCATCCATGAGTGGGCTGAAGGAAGCTCTCTCACACCATTCCATCCACTCTTTTATAAACCCACATAATCAAATACCACAACACAACCTCTATCACTCATACACAACAAAATTATAGAATAAAATCTTCATTCTAAAAAAGAAAAAAGCACTATTTCATAGTCACAGATGGAGGACTTAACTACCCAGTCTATTTGAAGCAGTCTAATACATCAAATAAGGATCAACAGGAGATGCAAAAAGATCACAGTCATATTTACTATATTCCAAACAGTCCAATTTCTCGGATGATTTGAATTAAAAATCCAATAAGCTAAAGTAAAAGGCCATCAAATAATTGTCAATTACCATGTACTTCACATGGTAACTCAAAAGGAAAGAAAAAGGCAATAAATTTATAATACAGTGTTTCTCATTCAAAGACAATGGACCCAGACTTTTACCATGATCACTAAACAAACTAATAATATTTGATGAACAAAATGAAAGCAATCACTCAACAAACTAATAATGGAAAGTAGGCGTTAGGAAGACTTCGTTCAGAATAAAAAATTTTAAAGTAGAAATATTCCTCAAAATTTGAGCTTAGAATCAAAAGGGAAAAAAGTACTGATGAGAAATGTGTAACCTATAACTAGCTATATATAACATGAAATGACGAGATCTCTATCAAATATGTACCAATACAAGAAGAATCCTGAGTTTAAATAACTAGTATCACTAATAACTTTGACCAGTAATTCTGGGAAACCCTTCTACTTTTCATTTAACTCTGTGTAAAGTAAAGGGGTAATTTGATCTAATCTTGAATCACATATTTAAGAAATTAAAATGAAACACAATTCAACTTAACTGCTAAAAGTCATAGAGGTGTGGGAGTCTCCATAAACTGAAACCCTAAATCTCTCAAGCAATGTAGAAATAGTTAAAACCCTAATTTTCAGATGATAATCCAGGCAAGTAAGCATAAGAGGGAGAGGAGGAGTTGTATGAGTATAAGAAAGGCGAAAGAAGGGCTAGTATAAACGAAGCAATACAAGTAGAAAAAGGGAAAATAAGACGGAAAAAGGGAGTTTCACAAAAGAAGGAAGAGAAATTGGATTCGTTTAGCAAAGGAAAGGTGAGTAGATGGGTCATTGTCTTCATGAGAATCAGAGACAGGAAAGCGACTCTAGATATTAACAAATCTAAGAGAGAGAAGCTTTGTTTCTTAATTTGTCTCTCTGTGTTCAGGGGACTTTCTAACAGACGATACAAAGAAAGAAGAAACGAGAATGCAAGTAAATCTGTATACATGTAGCTTTAATATAACTCCATCCATTTCTGCTTTCCCTATCTCATTAATACACAGTGAGTGACTACTGCAAGTAACTAGATCGAGGCTCCTTTGACCATTTTAATGCTTCACACTGTTACACTGTATAAATAATATCTCTACGCCTGGTTTTTGCCATAGAATTAACAGTCTCCCACTGATGCAGTACTGTTCATTACAGTGTTGAATTTTTCTTAATGGCTACTCAAACCATTATATATTTTTTAAATTTTTTTAAAATAAAAAAGAAATTTCTTATTTTAGCATAGGGGAGACTAAATTTCTATTATTTTTTATTAAATGTATCAAATTAATTATCTTATTTTCAAAACAAAAATAAATAATTTTAGTTATTAATCTTGATCATACCTTTAATAGTAAATACTAAAAAAATTTGTCATAAAAACTAAAAGTTTGATTCTTTCGTTGAAAAAAATGTAAGAGTAAAAAAAATTAAGTTTATTTCGTTGATAGTAAAAAAGTAATAGTGCAATGCATCCATGAATTTTTGTCTAATTGTTTAATATTTCTGTAAATCTTCACTGCATAAATTATATAATAAATTAGGATCAATATTATGTGTATTTATTTTAGGTATACAAATATATACCTATTTAAATATGTTATCATATGATTGAATATTATTTTATTTTTAATTCAAAATCACCTAATAATGTCTCGTATTGATGATAGATTGGCCATTAACTTAGAAATTAGAATATTAAGAGTGTTGTTCTCTTATTGTTATAATTAATAGCCCACTTAAGCCATAGTTGTTACATTGGCTTTTCCATGTCCACCAATGCACACAATTCAATAATATATAAGTTCTCTTGTTAAAATCAATATTTGTTTGGTTTTCAACGATTTTTTTTCACCTGTGGAAAGCAGTGTTGATTCTTCTGCAATATTCTTATGAGTAGCCTTTGTTTATTTATAATATAATTATGTTAAGGTAGTTCCAAGATCTAGCGTATGTTGCAGCTATTTATCATAGGAAGTTATGGTTTAGGCATTTACAGCAGAAGAGGTAAGCATTAGGACATCCATTTTACTTTTATGTCTCTACAGTTACATTCCTGTTAGTTTGGGGTGAAAATCCTTAGTTTCAAAAATGCATAATGAATGTGATATGATGAGCAAAAAATTTAGAAATGAAAAGCGTGGGTGGAGTTGCCTATGTATGCTGCTTATTTCTGTAAGACTCTGAATCGTAGAGAGTGCATTTGTGGAGACCACTAGGTGCAGTGCATCTCAGTCTTTTCTGCCACCAATATCATCTTCCTCTTCTCTCCTCTCCTCTTATATACTTTTTTTGATAAAAGCATTATCTCATGTCATCTCATCTCATCACATCGCCCTTTTGAGTAATCATGCAGTCTGATGTTGGCCAACAAGCAATACTAATGCTAAGCTACCTAGGTGAAGTTACATCATTTATCCAAATCAAATTTTTACTCCTACTTTTCAATATGATGGTAAAACTCGTTAACTCTAATGCCGATATGGTAAAGGGAGATGTAATTGTTCGTAGTTTTCTACCATAAAACTCATGGAAATAGAAAAGGTGAATGCCATATTTGAAACCCATTATGCAATGCAATGCAAACACAAGAATTTATGGTATGGGCCCAATTTGCAAACTTCGGGGTCATTGACTGGTGTAATGTGCAAGTGCAATGGTGACTTGTTTGTGGGCATTATCGGCTATCATTATTTTTCTGACTTCATTACTTGTAAACTCAAGTTTCAAATATAGGACCACCTTAACTCCACCCTCAACCCATTTAAGCAACACCCTTATTCATGATTTCAGAACAACTTCTGCATACCAGCTATGGTTTTTCTTTTCATGAAACTTCTGATATGTGAACTCAAACTCTTGAGATTTGGTGATGGATGAATGCTGAATCATAGAAGAAATGGGTGCACTCCAATCTAGGCAACATATTCATGCCCACTACCATCTTGTTTTCCATACAAGTTTGCTTCGCTCATTTATGAAATGTATATTCAATTATCTGTGTAACTAATATTCAGTACTGTGCATTTTAAGATCAGTAATGAAATATATACAAAAGTTTTTAAACCATTTCATACCTCAATTCTGTCCTCATCTAAACGGGTACCCACTTCAGCACATAGAAAAAACCTTTTTCTTTAACAAAACATGTTTAAATGTAACAGGGGTCAGAATTTTTCCTTTGGTTCTGTATACTTTAGAAAGACAAAGGTATTGATTACAACTCAGAGAACATAATACACAAGCATATCACTTCTGATTTTGGAGAAACCTTCCAATCCACTGGCCATTCTGGGCAGTTCAACAACAGAATTTAATTCATTCATATACATCCGCTATTTGCCTATGCAAGAAAAAGGATGAAACCTTTGTTTAGAGAATTCTCAATAACTCATACTACTTAGAATAACTGGAACAACAAGCTTGTTGAGCCATCCCCAAATGATCGCAAGTCTGCAGGTTTAACCAGAGCCCTGCAGAGAGGGCAAGTTCTTTCTCTCTCCAACCTGAAGTATAATCACCAGATAGTCAACAAATGAAACTGATTATGGTAATTTTACACTCTACATAGTTTATGTATACCCTGTACTCACAGAAATCTTCTAAGCTTGATGCAGCAAAAAATGGGCAAAATAAAGTTTCAGTATATAATGGTTGGAGAAAAATCAAATTTGCAAACCAACAGGCCAAAAATTGACATACCGTCTTTTTTTTATTGTTTTTCCCATTTTTCAAGATATTCCACTGCATGACATCATGCATAAATAGTCAAGGGGAAGAAAAGAGTTAACGGACAGGCTTCTTCTTCTCTAAGTCATACCAGTTGACAATGATCTACTAGACTTCCTTTCTAATAGGAGCAATTATTCATACTAATTGATGGTTCTGATAAACTACAAAACACAAGTTCTTCAAGAGTGTGTTTCTGGATTTCCTATGTTCCCAGAAGTTGAAGTTTTGGCAGAGTGCAATTATGAGGCATTTGAACTTGATAAATTCAATTTAACCTATGCATTAAAATCCAATTCACAAAAATACTATTGCACTATCCAATGAGTAGGTTGAAACCTAACATAAGAATAAGCAATAAACTATTTATGAATTACATATTATGTTCATCATTTCTCTCTTGCCACTCACCACTATATACAGGGTTTATTAACTCCAAAAGTCAATAGTTTGGTCTATAAGCAAGTTTCTCAGAAGAATATTAAGGTCAAAAGCACATAAAAAAAATTACGCCATTCAACTTTGACAGTATAGCCATCGAAATATTAATTGTGAAACACAAGCTTACAAACTTACCATTCAGAAACACAGTCCTCGCAAAATATGTGTTTACACTGCAATAAGACAGGAACATGCATCCTCTCTTGGCAAATAGCACAGAGGTCTCCAGCTGCATTTACCTGCGTTGGATTATCTAGAGTTCAGAATGGGTAGATTATTTAATCAGGAGAAAAATAAGTCAGTTATTTAGATCAACATTCACATTAAAAAATAGTATCATATATACCTAATTTGCTAATAGATAACAACTGAACTTGTGAAATGTTGACAGTATATAAGAAACATGAAATCGGCAAGCAACAAGAAGTCATTGTAGTATAGTGGGAGTATTCCCGCCTGTCACGCAGGCGACCTGGGTTTGATCCCCAGCAATGGCGTTAAAGATTTTTAAAAGTTGATTCTACCTTTGGGAAATCTTGTTAGTTGGGGTTTGTCCAGTGGTAGGATTTCCCCTCCGTGGGACTGTGTATATCCATTTTCTCCACTTAATGCATTTTACTTATCAAAAAAAAATCTGCAGCAGTGGTGGAATCAAAAGATTTACCCACTGCTCCTAAAGTGATATGTTTAACCAATGTTTTCACTTTATGCAAAAAGTCTCTATCAAGAAATAGGGAACATTCCTGAAATCTGGTCTGACGTTGAGAGCACCAATCTCCTAGACCAAGAAAGAACTACTATAAGCAGGTTGAGTTGTGCAGGAACCCAAAGGGGCAAGGCTTAAGTTAGTTTCAAATCCATAATAAGAAAAGGCATAACCAGCAAAACTACACCACACCAAGCCCATTGAACTTTCCCTCACTATGTTATTAAGCAACTCTTGTGATCATGCATCATGAAGTTGTTGTATCCCTCATTACTTTCCAGGGTAAACCATCACCATTCACAGATTTTCTACCATAAAGAGAAATACTAGTTTGGTCCATTAATTTATATGATGCAATTATTGCAATAAAAAACATAGATTAGAGTTCAATTTGACAGAGAATTAAAAGAGCTGAACAATCAAAAAGGTTTTTTTAAATAAATTAAAAATACACAATTGTACCTGTTCCGTTGTAGCATAAGACCCATAATGAACTTCCTTCCTTGACAATGCCCTCAAGGCAGCAAAGAGAGATTGAACCTGGCAAGCAACTAAAACAGTCAGGACTAATACCCCAGTCTAATCTAAGTCCCATTAAGTATTTCTAAGAAAACCAAGTGAACATGAAAGCTGTAAAGATGAATGCATATATTGGAAGATGAACTATGACTTTACCTTCTCAGCAATGGTGATAAACTTGAAAGTTAAATACAGCCCTGTCGTCAATGATGAAAAGAGGCTTCCATAATCTTTGTTCAAGAAAAATCGGTACCAGACTGGTGCTGGCAACAGTGCACGGTAAAACAGCAGAACATACTCAACCAAAGTTAGAATTTGACCCTGAAAAACAAAATGCCAACTGTCAGAGAGTTCTGGAAATATGAAAATGATGTTTGCAGTTACAAATTACATATGAAAGTAATTTCAATATGCCTGGAATTGCATTACCTGCCGACGGAAATTATGGCCTCTGCCACTCTTATAATAAATTAGCAGTAGACACTTAAGAGCCATAGCTGCCTGCCTCACCATTGTATCTAGAAATGATAAAATATCACCAATAAGTCAGCATTCAAGATTAGAGCCATAAAAGGTAAATGTGGTTAAGGCATGTAGGAGGTGACAAGCAATATCAATGACCAACTGAACAAACTAATAAGAGTTAACGTGGAATCTCATAGAAAGCTGCACACATTTTGATCAGCCACACATTAATATATTTTCTCTTGAAAAGGATGATGAACCATATCATAATCAGCATTAAAACGTAATTAATAACATTTACTTTAGTGTTCCAACAACGTTAAAGGACATGCAAAATATTTACTGCATACATTCTATCACAGCAATCAATAACAGTAAACACAAGTAATTAAATTTATACCGTTCACTAGGATGATGAATACAGCATGCCAGAAAGGTGGAATTGTTACTGGAGGAATCAAAATCAATGCATATAAAGATCATCATGTCGAAGCCACCAGTAAATTCCAAGCACATGAAGCAGAAAACCTAAAGAGATTATGATGAGAACAGAGCTTTTTCTCTCTCCCTGCCAAAACCAAGAAGAAATTAGATTTTCCTTTTCTTCACTGTGGGAAAAGAAAGGGTGGAAATGAATTCACTAGAGGACATGAATGCACCTTTAAAGCAGTCTGCTTTCGAAGGATATCATTCGACTTAAAAATCATTGCTGTAATCCAAATCATAATGAAAAAACCTGCAAGCCATCCCAAACAGAAATTTTTCACCAAATCAAAATTTTCTCCAAAGGCTTAAAAACAATGACAGAAGAAAATACAAAAGAACAACAGATAACTGAACAAAAATTATTGAAATATCACTTAATGTTGGTACTTGTTTGTTGAAGGCAATAATCTTAAGTTCAATATTTCTAAGAAGATAAGTAAAAATAAGAAGGTATTTCCTTTTTGTTTCAGTGATGGCTAAAATCTTTTCTGCAAGATTTATTTCTATCTTTTCGTCTCATTTGGTATTTAAGTACTGACTAGCAAACAATTAGAAACAAAACATAAATGCTTTTCGTATGAATTAGAAATGAGCATCATGTATAATTTGCAGAAGCACAAACATTCATTCTCAGCTTGTGAAATTGAACAATAACATTAACATGTAAAAGATGGATAAAGAGAACAAATACCTTGCAAATGCTGACGAATGAATACAACCAGCAAGAGTAATGAAAATGGAAGAACTTGTTCGAGCCACCGAGCAAGTTGATGTATATCATAACTCCGGTAAGAAGAATCACGAGAAGTACTACCTTCAACTGAAGGAGGCACCGATGGAAGCGTTTCCCCAGTCCCTACTGGATTTGCCTGCTCGTTATCCAACACTACCTCTGTGGTTTCGGTTTCAGCATTCACTGGTCTAATTATCTGAATAGAAACCTCCCCAGGACTCCCACTGCTTAGATTGTCAGTGGAATTGGGCAACTGGGTCTGAATATGACCAACTGGGTCAGAATCTTGATGGGCAGAATCAGAAGTAGCTGGAACCACACGGGAGTATTCAAGAAGAAGAGATAATGGTGAGTGAAACAAGTTTAGCGAAACGCCATACCTTTTAGAATTATCATTGCTAATATTAGAAGAAGAGGTTGTAGCAGTAGTGTTAGATTGAGACGAAGATGGGTGTATGTAGGTACCAGGAGTGGTTAGTGGAGAAGTTTCCATTTTAATACTCCAAAAGAGGTGATGCCTGACCGTCTGATTAAAAACAGTTCAAGCCTATACCCGAAAGGAAATTACCAAAATTTTATGAGTGAAAAAAAATACAATAAAATCAAACAAAGAAACCATTATAGAAGGAAAAGGTTTTTATGATGAAAATCATCACCTTAAACATTATATTAGAGACAGACAGAGTATCAACAAGCCGGAGAGATTAAAGGCAAAGAAATGTCAAAAGATTAGGTGTGATATGTAAAACTGGGTATCTTACACACAAAGACAATGTTTTTGTAATGAAAGCTAGCAACTTGATTATGATAAGAAGCTTAAGATGAAGATTGAATGAGATAGTTTCTCTTCTCTGGGATTAAAGAAAAGAAAAGAGATAAGAAGGATCCTTCTTGACTTGATCCTACGTCCTTTCTTTCTCACCACGCTGCAATATGAAAGCGTGTACTTCCATCTTTTCTGCCCTTTGAAAATCTCCTGCCTTCCCAGAAAGAGGCCACCAATTGATTGTCTCAAACGAGTAAAATAATATTATCTTGGCACAAATTCAATTTATATATTACGATTTGACGAAGGCAAATACGTGATAATATTCATATTTATCATTTATTGTTATGACGACCGAGAAGAAGTGGCTGAAGTCTAAGCTTTTAGGCTTGAACACTATGAAATGATCTGATTGGATATCAAGTTGCGCGGCGCACACCCTGTTCCTACGACCAGATGATACATGACTAGTTTACGTTTTTCCCACCTAACGTCGGCCAACAAGAATTATTCCGAGTGCACCTATTTTTAAGCATTAGGCTTTTAAGGAAGGCGTGTTAGGTGTTTATATCCTAGGGAATTGTCTTATAATTTTTATTTTTTCTCTTTGAGCTTCCAAGTTTTGTTGTGGTACGTTGTCTAAAGTGTTCTGCTAAGGCATGCCTAGTTTGTTTTTCTATTTTTTATTTGAGGTTTCGGTTTGTTTTATTTATAATATATTTACTTAACCGAAAAAAATTAAACATCTTAACCCAATAAAATTAAACATTTTAAAACTAAGCATACATAAAATTCTCTTTCATATTCATCACTGTTGCCACTTCTATTATGTTTTCCTCCTCTCTTCTCTCTTCTCTCTTACATTTGGACATCTCTCTCATAGTTATCACCTCTCTCACAAAATTTGAACGATTAGCGAAGATGGTGATTTTGTATTTTGAGTTTTGGGTTTTCACACAGTTTAAATGATCAATAAATGATTTTTCACATTTTGAATTTTGATATTAAATTGTTATTACGAAGATGATTTTGAGTGTTTGATTGGACAAATTTGGAGGTGATTTTGAAGAAATGTATCTAAATAAATTTTGAGAGTGATTTTGAGTGCTTAAAGAAACATTAATTTTTTCACTTAGGATTAACGTAGAGATGGTGTCTTAGAAGTTGGAGATAATGAACTAGGGGAAGGAGACATTGATAGCGCTTGGAGGATGCATTTTGGTTTGGAATTGGGCAAAGAATGTCCCAAACAAAAAGGATGGTGATGAGGTGATGAGGTGATAAGGATAAAGATGATGGTGTCAGTATCGTTTTAAAAACCAAATTAAACCGGGTGGTTTGATTGATTGAACTATTAACTATTAACTAAACAAGTTTTAATTTATTTAAAAACCGTTTTTGTGATTAAACACATTAAACCATTTAAAATATTTGATTGGATTAGGTATAAAACTAAATTTGACTTGGTCAACATAGAAAATTAATTTTTTTCAAACATTTATTATGAAAACTTAGACCTAAAACCTTATTTATTACATTTGAATATATATGCTATCAAACTAAATGTATTTTAATGATAAATAAGTCAAATTATATAATTAATGATAAATTATACAAAAAAGATTTAAATAGTATTTTTGAATAATTAACTGATCTAACCACTAGTTAATTGATTCAACCACCAATTGGATCAAACCATCTTCTCTATCGAGTCAATATCCAATCTGATTATGAAAACATTAGGTATAACTGAAGATTTGACAAACTATGATAGTTGTAACATCCTAGTCATGCCTCATATCAAATAATAAGGATTATATGGTAATTGCAAACTTTATATTCAGTTTTCGTTAACTCTGTTTGATTTTGGATGGCAAAGTGATAGTTATACCCTTAAAGGGTAGAGAAGTGTTTCAAGGCATGGTGGAAAAATGTAAATTACTCATTAGTTATTTATCTTCAATGTCTATGTCAATGTTGAATAGACATTATGTAACATTACAAAACTTAAGAACGTAGATTCACCCTTGACATTTTTTGCAGCTTTCACAGATCTACCAAGGCCAAGAACAAGGGATTCCATAAGCACATTCCAACCCAAGCAACAGCTGGGTACGGTGAACGTTTTAAAATTAGAAATCAAGTTGCATACACTGACACAATCCACACCCCGGCCAAAGCCAAAGAACCAAAACACAAAAGACAGCCTTTAATTTGAAGGTCTTCAATCAACCCCTCCAGTTGTTCTTTCGCTGCCTTATCTCCCGGAGAGCTTCCACCGGGACATGGCAACCAACCAACTCCTCCAGATGTAGCAAAAAAAAACCTGCATAAGAGAACTTGCTTAACACCAGTGATAAATGAGATAATGGATACTTAACAAATATAATGATAGCTTGATAGGCCTTACTGGTATGCCACAATATTTAATTATGCCATCCAACAAAAAAGGGCCAAGTGCCCAGAAACTGATCTGTAGTTTAAAGAGCCCTGGTGGAAACTCAATGCAAGTGTGTCTCCAACTTACCAATGTGTCTCCGGTGAAACAGCAGGGTTCTGTTCTCCCACTCTGTTAGTCACGTAATAAATTATGTCACAAATAAGTTTCAGGTAGAGTAATCTGAAGAAAGAAAAAGCATACCAAGGTGTGTGAAGAGACAATATATTGATATGAGCACCAAGTGAAATGTTATCACCAGCCCCTGACATTATCAAGTGAGGCACATATACCTTAATTCCAAGCATTATCTGCTTTATCTTAACATTTCCACCAGCATGGTCCCTGTATGTGAGGTTTAATTTTAGAGGGTGGATGGCCTTTCTAGAGCTTAGATCTTTGAACTCAGAAATCGCCTTCCACAAGTCTTATCTACAAAGATTGACCTTGAGCAGACTTACTGACCGCATAACAAATTAATTACAGTAGTAGATGTCTTTTATTTATTTATTCATTTTTTACTGCAAAATCTAATTTGATTTCATTAAATAAATAAATTAACCCCCAAAATATAATAATTAGATCCACAATTACAGTGATAATCGTCTTACAAGCAAGGAACTTGAAAGATTTTCAGTGCCGATAAGTTGCTTTCTAACTTCCAAGTTAAGTTAAAGTCTTCGATCTACTGGATTGCTAGTCCAACAAGAAAGGTGGAGACACGTAATCAGCCGGGCTCTTCCATCAGCTAGCCACGTTACAGTCTAGGGCAAACGAGGAATTAAGTTAATCTAATTTAATTAAAGTCCAGTAAACGTGCATAATTACACCAAAGCCCCTATTAAATTGTATACTCGAGGATTAAAATAGAGTGTTTGGATGCAGTAATAAGTTTATACCGGTCCAAGTCGAACTCTGCGTTTGTAATATAAAACAGAAGCAGAAGCGGCCGTCACACAAATAATCATCAAGTGCAATAGGATTAGCGATAGAGAGATGGGGAAGCAGCATGTGCCGGTGAAGGCGGTGGTGTACGCGCTGTCTCCTTTTCAGCAGAAGATAATGGCCGGCCTATGGAAGGATCTGCCGGGCAAGATCCATCACAAGGTCTCCGAAAACTGGATCAACACCGTCCTCCTCCTTGGCCCTCTCGTTGGCACCTACGCGTAATTTTTCTTTTATTCTTTAATCGTTCTTTTCCCATTTTTATTTCATATGAAATTTCCTGTAGTTGCGATTGTCTAGCTTAGGGTTTGACAACTTCCAATAAATCTTAACTATACTGTGTTATTTCCATTTTGTTTCATCTGTAGTTTTGAGTGATGTATCTCAGATCTAATTTCATGTTAATCCTTACTTAGGAAAATCCAGAAACTGGATGTAAAAATTATTTTTTTCCAGTCGATATATCTGGCTCTATCATTCTGTGCTTGGTTTTTTTTTTGGGCGTGAAAGGCTAATTAGAAGCTCTTTAGTATTGGGTTATCAATTTCTGTGCATACTTTAGAACTGTGAGGAAAATATATATTTTTTTTTACCTGAATTTTGCATCGAATTGGCAAACAGTCAAGCCTAGGGTTATCTCCATCACTGAATTATCTTTTGGCTTCTAGAAATAATTTAGGTGGAGACTGAACTTTGGTTAAATGCAAATTGGAAGAGCACTAAATGAGTTTACAGAAGTTGTCACTTTTTCATATCCATAAATTAACCTTAATCTCATCTTTTGTGTGTTATAACTTGAGATTACACTTGGGAATGTCATTACTGAGTTAAAAGCGGCAAGTTTGCAATTTGTGCAGGTATGTCCAGAGATACCAGGAGAAAGAGAAGTTGGAGCATAGGTATTGAGTGAAGTGAGTGGATGTTCCACCATTTTACTTGAAGAACTTGCAATTAGCTGGCAACTTTGTTTAAGTTTTACAATTTTATTAACTATATTTTGCTGTTTGGGCAACCAATAACATTACTTTGGTGGTTTCTTTAATGGATGCTTTTTATTGTGAACTGCAAATAAAGGTTTTGTGTTAAAATAAATTTGACCATTTGATTGTTTTAATTCACTGTGTTTTTTGTTTGTCATCTTGCATAAGAGTTTTCGACCTTGCATGATTCCAATTAGATGGTTGTATGTTATCTATCATACATTGAGACGGAGGATTAGGATTTTTAGACGCGAACAAGAACCAAAATGGAAAGCATCATTGATACAGAAATCAAGCCATCACTAACTAGAACCAAAATCACTCTGAGAGAGGAAGCATGAAGTACGATTTGATTAGTTTTTATGAAATCTTTCTGTTTCACTTGTGATCTTACTGAGTCTCTAATCTATTTTACTCCCAAGAATATTAGCTGCCCTTGGTTTTTGCCTAATAACTAGGTTGATTGGGAGCTCCTCACTTTCTTTTTCTCAAATATATTTTTGGCAAGTAGGAGCTCGCTTTCTTTGGTGGTTAAGATTTTTATGGATTTTATTCAGGTTTGTTGTAACCTTCATTAACCTTTTGAAAAATGATACTTAATAACAATCATGAATCATCTTTTATCAATGAGTAATGATACTTGCTTTTGGAGGGGCCACGTATTTTTCTTTTGAAGTTGCCACACAAATATGATATAATTTTGTTTTATTTAGAAATGATTTCTTGGATAATTATTGGTTGAGGTGAATATTGAATTGTTGTTATGAAAATTTTTAGGCTTGACGTGGACAAATATATTTAGGGCTTACATGGACAATTAAAATTTACAAAATAGCAAAATAACCCCTTCCCAAAAATTTTTATGTGCCAAGGTGGATTCACATCAGTACACATACTGTACAGAATTTTGCATACAAAATTTCATGTTAATGCCTCTAAATCCCAAGTAGAGGTGTGTTCGGTCCGATTTGGTGTGGTTTATAATATTTTTAAACTTAAATTGAAAAAAAACGATTTGAACAAAATTTAAATCAAACTAATTCATTTTAGATTATATCAAATCAAATCAAATCAATACGATTTGGTGTGGTTTGGTTTATAGTTTGAATTGAATAAAAATTATTTACTTCTAATATTTCATATTCAATTAAAAATAAATGAATTATAAGTATCTACGATATAAAGCAGATCATTAAAAACTATAGTCATTTTTATTGTTATAATGGTGAACATGTTCTAATATAAGCTAACAAAAAACATTACTATTTTAATTTTGTTGTTTAAAAGAGCCTCACCAGTTTTAAAATCACAATCACAACTTTCAAAATTATCTTTAATATGCGAACAATGAGAATTTAACTTTATTAACTTTCTATTAGTTTTGGATTGAATTAGCCTATAAACCCAATTATCGCCAGCATAATCTCAAACATGTTGTTTTTCCAATTCAAGCAAATAGTAGTGTTTTGTTTTCTTCCAGTGAATTATAGTAGATCCTTCTTTATACTGACGTTAATATTTTTAGCAAGAAATACACGAGAAAAGTTATATCTAACTAAAGGATTACATTCATTAAGAAAATGATTAAAATTATTCAATTAAACAAATACTCAAAACACAAAGGGCAGTTTCAACATTTCTGGATAAGAACCGAATCATGTTCCCTATTATTATCTAACAAAACATACAATTTATTGAGAGATTTTCTCTGAAATCACATAGAATGACAAACATTTTCTCAACAAAATCTCTGTTAAATTATGAGTATTTACTTTTAAATATCCAAATCTACAAATCTCAAATCATTGATGTCTTTGAATAACTACTACAAAATCATGAATATTATGAATCAATTAAACAAATACTCAAAACACAAAGGGCAGTTTCAAAATTTCTGGATAAGAACCGAATCATGTTCCCCACTATTATCTAACAAAACATACAATTTATTGAGAGATTTTCTCTCAAATCACATAGAATGACAAACCTTTTTTCAACAAAATTTCTGTTAAATTATGAGTATTTACTTTTAAATATTCAAATCTACTAAATCTCAAATCATTGATCTCTTTGAAGTAAACTAATAACTTACCAACGATGACAATGACAAGTTGAATGACGGTGAGTTGACGATGACAAGTTGACCAATGCTTCAAATGATGACTAAGACTAGGAAGATGGTGATGAACCCATGGTTTCTAGCGAGAATGAATCATAGTGATGACGGAGATTCAAGGTAGATGTTACAGTGGCAAAGGAGAAACTAAGACAAGGGAGAAAGTCTGGTGTTGTAGTAGCAGAGAGGAAACTAAGACAGGAAAGAAAGTTTGGTAAAATGAGTTAATATTATAAAGTTTTAATAATTTTTATAAAATAAAATAATATATATATAACGTATGGTTTAATTTGGTTTGAAACCCATCTAAACTACAACTCTAATCGTAAATTGATATTTAAAAAATTTTTAATTTAAAATAAACCATTTTATAATCTAAATCAAATCAAATTATAATTTTTGAATAATTCAATTCAATTTACGATTTAAATCAAATTAAACACACCCAAATACCAAGTCAACTTTAGTAACAAAAACAATTAGTCATATCATTACAATTTAACACCATTAAAATGGATTTAAAAGTTTAGTTAACTCCATAGAAATTTTAAAACACGTGATCATTTAATAAGAAAAACGAAAAATTCCGTCTCTTTATTAGAAAATAGACCATGGGTAAACCTCTCTCCGACCTGGTCTTACGTCTATGGGCTTTTTTGACATGTATTAATATAAGCCCATGACTCGCTCACACGTGTGTAACAAGGGATTCGCTAGCGTAGGTTTGATTAAAATTGTTTTCCCCGGTATTTAAGGGATCCAAACAGGCAGTCACACCTTCTCAACCCTAACCCTAGCTCGCCGGTGGAGCAAGTACACCAAAATTTGCTGCCATGGGTAGAAGTAAGTTCATCATTCTCTCTATGGTTCATTTTTAGGTTATCGACATCCAACTTTATGAATATATTGTAATATTCAATAAATTTATGTTCTATCTGACATAATGTAATTTATTTTTTAGGACCTGCAAGGTGCTACCGTCAAATCAAGAACAAACCCTACCCCAAGTCACGATATTGCCGCGGTGTTCCTGATCCCAAGATCAGAATTTATGATGTTGGAATGAAAAAGAAAGGGGTTGATGAGTTCCCATTCTGCGTTCATCTTGTGAGTTGGGAAAAGGAAAATGTGTCCAGTGAGGCCTTGGAAGCTGCTCGCATTGCTTGCAACAAGTACATGGCCAAATTTGCTGGCAAGGATGCCTTCCATCTGAGAGTTAGGGTGCACCCTTTTCATGTTCTTCGAATCAACAAGATGCTTTCCTGTGCTGGGGCTGATAGGCTTCAGACTGGCATGAGAGGTGCCTTTGGTAAACCCCAAGGAACTTGTGCTAGAGTCAGCATTGGTCAGGTCCTGCTTTCTGTTCGTTGCAAGGACAGCAATAGCCATCACGCTCAGGAGGCTCTTCGCCGTGCCAAGTTTAAGTTTCCTGGTCGTCAAAAGATTATTGTTAGCAGGAAATGGTATGCCCCCTTGTATTTCTCTGAAATTTAAATAAGCGTTGATTATATTGTTTATATTCTTTGTACTTAAGTCTTTGTTGTGAGAATCACATAGATTATTTGGCCAGCTGGTTGCCATCTTTGGCCCTGTTAAAACCATTTAGTCCCTTCATTATGGTGGGTGAGATAACAGAGTCTTTGTAATTAGTCTTACATTTATTTTAAAGTTCAGTTATACCTGAATTTAACAATGGAAACAGCGTTAATCAATTTTTATATTCTATATTTCATCTTTTGGTGAATACTTGTAGAACATAGACATTTCTTGTTTTGAATATTAAGATTAATTCTCACCATGACATATATATTCCTCTTTTCAGGGGATTTACCAAGTTCAGCCGAGCTGATTATCTGAGGTGGAAGTCAGAGAACAGGATTGTGCCTGACGGTGTCAATGCTAAGGTAACATCAAAACTATATTGGAGTGAAAACATCTAAAAAGCTGCAAAAGCTCCACTTCAATTCTGTTTAATTATTGTTCAACAATCTGTTTTCCCTTTGTTGAAGAAATAATATCTTGTGTCTGCCTCTGAAATCTTGGGTTGCTTATAGAGGTTTCTTATTGTAATTGTGCAGCTCCTTGGATGTCATGGTCCTTTGGCATCTCGTCAACCTGGAAGAGCTTTTCTGGAAGCTACATCTTAGGATATTTGCTACCTAAAGATAGTATAATATCTCTTGAGATCTTTTGCTTAGCATTGTGTAGTTTATTATTGTTATTGAGCGCTTTTTGTCAATTGGGTTAGACTTAATTTGTTTTTGAGGCATTTATGTTTGGTTTTGATTTGTGGCATGTTTTTCTTTCATAATGTGGTTTTGCAGTTCTTTTAGTGAATTTGCTATTTTGCATCCTTGTATACTGGGCTTTCCAAATGTGTGCAAAATTTCCATCTTACAATATGGCCACCTGCAACTATCTTCAGCACCCATTGGTTATATAGGTTCAATTGATTTATGAAAGTTTTTTATTTTTAAAATTCAACAATGGAATGGATCAATACTGATTTAACATGGATTGCTGGAGGAATTTTATATGATAATTAATTGATGGATTTTAATGGAACAAGGCTTTCGACAAGATGGAAATGATACTGGAGCAGAACTTCGAAAGCTTTAAGTTTTTATGAGAAAATTTAAAAGCTATTTACTGTTACTGGCTATAGGATTTAGAGATGGCAACAGGGTGGATAAGGTCGAATATCTTAATCTTATTTTTGCGAAGGAAAACTTATTATGTTTCCGATATGGGGATAATAGGTTATCCTATTTCTGATGTGAGAATGACAGAAAATTTTCATCCTCCCTATAGAATCTCTTTTTTTTTTTACTTTTTTCACTGTGGAAAAAAATGTTCACACTAGTTTAGGAGGAAACATAAAAAGGAAGGAATGAATTAAAGAGTGGATGAATTGAACATATATTTATCTTTGTTTTTTAGTGTAGAGATTTTAATCAATTTTATTAAAGAATTTTCTCTCTATTTGGAAAGGGAAGAGTAGAGTCGAATGTTGAGTTTATATACTAAATTGTCATCTCTAAACGAACTTATTTATTAGAACTTATTTATTTGGTTATTAAGTTAAACGCATCGATTTATCTGTGTATGATGTTGTGGAAAATCTCTCTGCAAATATTAAAGAGATAATTTGTTCGAATTCAATATTTAAAAGGGAAAAAAAAATGGTAGGAGAAGCTAGCTTGATTTATTTATTTCTGTTGATGGTGAATGTCAAATTTACATTAACGAGTAAATAAAAACCCATACCTTCGGCCAATTTGGTGTCGTCGTTCCGAAGTTTCATTTCTCAAAGCACAAAATAGTAGCTTTCTCCGACGATTCAGATTGTCTCTTTTGGTCTTCCTTCTGTCATCGCAAAGCTAATACAAATTTTTTTTATCGTCGGATTTTGCAATCGAGTTTGTGCGGGTTCTGAATCTGATCTGTCAGAATGTCAAAACCGTCGAAACCAATCATCCGAGGTCTGCTCAGACTCCATTTTTATATCCGTCTTCAAGTCAACAAATCAAAACCCACCTTCGCTAATGCTTCTTCTTCACTCTCATCTACATTTCGCCGCCATTTCTCATCAAATGTCTCCTCAGAGTTTACAACTTTAGCCCCTCGTATCCACTCTAACCCTCCTGCAAAACCCACCTCTTCAAATCTCGGTCTATCTCACATTCTATCAACTTCCCCAAAATACTCTCATAACACAAGCTTACACCTCGTTAGACCCAATCACAAACTTTCATCTGGGTTCAAGTTCTTTTCCTCCAAAACCTCATCATTCGGTCAAAAAGTTGATGGCAGTTTTGCAAAAAAGGTTCTTGAGAAGCCGGCCACAGCGGTTTCCTCTGCTTTTTCAAGGTACCGTGAGGCGATTGGGTTGCAAATTGATGCGTTTTTCAGGAGGAACTATTTGTTTTTACTAGGGGCTGGAGGTGTTCTATTGTGTGCTTTACTTTGGAGGATTATGTTTGGGATCGCAAGCACTTTTGTTGGGATATCAGAAGGCATGGCTAAGTATGGGTTCCTTGCACTTTCTTCTGCTGTTGTAGCCTTTGCTGTAAGTTCTTCTTCCACAATCTGTCTTGATTTATTTACTTCCTAGGCATTACATCTGTTATAAACTTATCGATGGTAACTGATTTCTGGGAGGCAATTTTGTGCACATTTGTGAACTGTAGAATTAGATGTTTTTGACTTGCATATAGAAGCGTTAAATGACTTTAACATATAAATTACTATAATTTGTCTAAACGTATTGGTGAGTCTACTTGCATTGTCTGCGATGTTTTTATTTATTCTTACTATGTATTTTTGAAATTCACTCAGAAGGTGTTGATTCTTTTGGGTGGGTGATGTGCTCTACAAATATCACTTTTCAAGATCTTTCGCTAGAACTTGCAGTGTCTTGTTTGCAACTTAGCTTCTGTAGAATCTAGTTATAGTTGTCCTGCTATAATGCAAGCTCTTCTACTGGTTTTACTGTTAAGTGTTTCAGTATTTTAACTAACGTTCCATTTTCTTCAAAAGGGGAAATATATTCTCTGCACTTACCAA